>NC_057808.1:254205311-254396755 GCF_018294505.1 Triticum aestivum | reverse complement strand
GGCCACATGGCGGCCTCCCGTTGGACGCGGCGGCGGCGGGGATTTTGTCCGGCTCGAGCCGGACGTGTCCGGCGGCGCACGAAGGACGAAGGCTAGGGTTAGGGTGGAATTGATCCGGAATTTTCGGGGGAGGGGTGTTTATATAGGCATAGGGAGCTAGGAGAGTCCAAATGAGGCACGGTTTTCGCCCACACGATCGTGATCGAATGATCGAGAGCATGGAAGTGACTTAGGTGGGTTATTGGGCTGTTATGAGGGGGGTTTGGCTGCAACACACAAAAGGCCTTTGCGGTTACCCGGTTAACCGTTGGAGCATCAAACGACCTCCAAATGGAACGAAACTTGACATGTGGTCTACCGGTGGTATACCAAGGCCACATGGCAAACCTCGGTCCATTCCGAGAACGTTTAACACCCGCTCGCGAAAAGGAACAAGAGGGGTGCGCCGGTGCACGTGGGAGTGTCGGATTGCAAAACGGACAACGGGGAAAATGCTCGGATGCATGAGACGAACACGTATGCAAATGAAATGCACAAGATGACATGATATGAAATGCATGGCATGAACAAAATGCAAAACGAAAGACAAAACCCAACCACGGAGGGAATATCATAACACAAAGCCGAAAATGGCAAGAGTTGGAGTTACAAATATGGAAAGTTACATCCGGGGTGTTACAGTGATGGCTTTGAGCTTGTATGTGGTAGTCTTGGCGGGGTGCTTGCGCTTCTTCGTACCATGAGCCTTGACGGTTTTTGCTAAATCCATAGACATCACTTCGGCCGGTGCTCCAGCGTCCATCAAGAAACTGTCAAATAGAAATAAAACAAAAGAAACCATAATCACAAACCCAATAGAAGAACAGGGAGGGAGTTATAGGATCAGTCTCGGGGTTGCAAGACCGGGCCTTGGCCAGAATCAACAACATTGATGCGCTCACCTTTCCTTCTTTGGGAGAGAAGAACAATGGCAGGAGCAGGTCAGGGTTTTCTTGAAGAAATGAGGAACAAGATGATGGAGAAGGGAGGGTTGGGTAGAGAGGAAGCTGAGATAGAAGAGTGAAATGATGGTTGCTTCGTCCGTCCAACTTACTGGTGGAAAGGAGAGGGTTTTGTGATTTGACGGCTCATTGGGCATTACTGCGGCGCTTCGATCGGGGCTATCGTGCAGTTGGGTACTCTACTACGGAGTAATTTAGTGCATGGCTGGTGGACCCTGATGATGGTTGTCCCACACGTCGGCGACAGTGAGTAGCAAAGTCGACCGTCGAGGAGGATCCGCACGATAGAGCGAGTCCACTATTTTTTCTGAAGAAAAAAAATGATTACAGCAAGCGTTTCCACTCTTACGACGTAGGAATGCGAAACACGATAGCCACTTGAACATACACAGTGCTCCTACTACTAGGCACGTGCAGTGGTTCATACGTCAGTACTACATAATCTTGTTGCTAGTGTAGTAAGATAGGACGATAACAAATGATCTTGTGCGCATGTCAACTATATGAACAGTAATGTAACATAGTACCTTCGACTGTCCGGTCGAGAATGAACGGTGAGATCAATGTTAACAGTACTAGGTCTACAGCGCACAGAGAGTACGGTGCTACAGTACTCCACGAAACATGAACCATATGAAGCACAGTGACTCAGTGTTAGGTAGGGTGTATGAAGTGCACGGGATGGGAGCAAAAGTTCCCTTCTCGACCCACTTTTGGGTGTTTGGCAGAGTGCATGAGTCCACACTAGTAGGTTAACACAAATACACGAAGAGGGAACAACTATATTCAGTTGAGAATGCAACCAAACACACCCACACGCTTTGTGCTACAGTGACTGATCTGCATCGTCTGAGTTTGATCCAACGGTCATGCTGCGCCAAGACATGGACATGCCCATGCAGAGGACGTCTAAACACCACCGAAGTCCCTATGCTTCTCGAGGCGCACGGCGTTGGTGATGCAGGGTGCAACTGTCCGCAGAGCCCGCTCCCGGTCGACGGGAGCCAGCTCGTCAAAGACGGCGTCTAATGGCACGAATGGATTCCGGTGACGGAGCCCTGAGAGGATTCGCCCGGCAACGGTGACGGCAGCCCGCAACCCCTCCTTGTCCAGCTCCGCCCCCGCCATTGCGTGGAGACGGCTCAGCTCCTCAGAGATATAGGTGAAGAAGGAGACCAGGTCAGGAAGCCGCAGCTCGTTGAAGTCGATGGGGTGGTCGAACGGGTTTAGCCCGACGACCGGCATGGTCGCGCTGGCACGACGGTAGGCATCGCACAGCCGCAACACGTGCCTGGCAACTTGTTCCACCAAGTGGCTGAGGCGATCCTGGACCTTGTCACAATCGGCCCGCTCGCGCTCTAGTCGGCTCCCCTGACGGCCTATCATATCTCCTGCTTTTTGCAGCAACACCGCCGACGCCTTGAGCATCTTTGTGGTGGACGCCTGCCGCTTTTGAAGCTTCGTGAACTCCCGCACATAACGGAGGAGCATGGCACTCCTCTCCTCCCAGAGCTCACGAAGCTCCACATCCTTGGCCCTGAGCTCCGCATCCTTGGCCTCGAGCTCCTCTGTCAGGCGCCTCACCTCAGACTCCGTGATCTGCTACGCCACCATTGCACCAGGTAGAAGCAATGGCGAGAGGAAGTGGCGAAACTGCTAAAAGGCAATGCAATCTACGGGAAGGCGGAGGGAGCCAGCCGAGAAGCGGGGAATCTTTAGGTTTTCACCATGGGAAAATGCCGGTCAACGACTTCTCACATCAGGGAGCAGTGGGTTTTATAGGCGGAGTCATTGTGACTAATTACTGCTGCGCCTGCCCCCGTCAATCAAAAAATTAAAAATCCTGCCGCGCCTGCTCCCGTCAATCAAAAAATTAAAAATCCTCCCACGCCTGCCGCACCCAAAGACTAGAGCAACGCTGCGGTGGATATTTAAATTTACCTGCCGGCAAGGAGATAAAAAAGGGTGAAAAACAAATGTGGCGGCGGCCTAGCTAATCGGTCGCACTAGCCCAACTAGCTAGCCACCGTGCTTCACTGATGTACTCGGCGGGAAAGGTGGTCATTCATGATTTGACGACTCATTTACTTGCTTCGGCGCTACGACCGAGGAGGACCCAAAAAATGCGCGGTAGGGCGTCCCACATCTCGGCAAGGAAGAATATATGCGTGCACCACCCGGGAGGACCCCGAAACCGTGCGGTAGGGTGTGCCATGTCTCGGCACGGAGGAAAAATGTGCGTGTAAAAATATACTATATCAGACGTAGTAGTACCTATGGTTCGACATCGGGACCCAACCAGTCGGTCGAAAACACCCCACTAGCCACACAACTTCATCATGCTAACGTGGCACGGAGGATAGGTGTGGTTAGCTCCGTCTCGACCAGCCACAACGTGTCTTGTTCTAGGAGATTATTCTATTTTCCAAGCTTTTTTAGTTATAATAACACCACGGCAAGCTAGCGACGCTCTTCGTTTGTGCCCGTGCGTCTAAAGGTTAGACGATGGAGAGGAGATAGAGATCGCAGACCTGGGACCCACCAGTAAGTGAGTCAACGGTCATGCACGTGTTGACGAGGCACTGCCTCTAATGTACCCAACGTAATACCGTATAAAATCAAATTATGTGACAAAGCCAACAACCGTTGTTGTTTCAGGCTATCAACTTACGCTTTGTAGTCCAAGTTGCCAGTTCGAATCTTGTCTTTCATATTTGTTAGTTTTAGGTCCAAATTTGATCAATGACAAGTGGGACCCCCATGTGTTGTTCCAATATTTCAGTGTAGGATGGTTTTTTTGAACAAACATTTTGCGCGGTTAGACAAGTAACGGCACGAGTTACACGTATTTTGCAAGTTTACGAACAAAAATGACAGCGGCATAGAATATCACATCCACCCCGCAGCTTAGATGCTATGGTGATACGAGCTTTTACATCGTTGGAACTGAGATTCAATGGCTTGGGAGTAGTCTTTGTAATTATGCGCAATTTCCAAACTCTCCAAGGGTTATTTTGCAAATAAAGCATTTAGGCCTCGTGTGTGCTGCTGCATCTTGGATCCAACGGCTCCCCATTGCTCATATTAGGTGCTCCCCGTAGCTTAATTAGCCGATACGGTGATACGAGCATGTAGGTCGTATGATCTGTGATCAGATGCCACATGCGTAGTACTTGTACTTTCTGCGCAATTCCCAAACTCTCTCAGGCGTATTTGCAAAAAAAATCAAACCTCCTACTGTGAGCCGTTAGATCTCCGTGAACTCGTATCACCATAGAATCTACGGTGCGGGGGCACCTCATATTCTCCCATGCAAGAAAACATCAGGTGCTCTCGCAGCTTGGACGCTACGGTGATACGAGCTTCGAGGTCGTTTGATCTGAGATCCAATGGCATCTGAGCAGTCTTTGTGCTTCTAAGCAGTGGCCGAACTCTTTGGGGGATTTTCTGCAAAAAAACATTCGAACCACCGAGGAGTTGTTGGGTCACAAATCCAACGGCTCCGAAGAGCTTGTATCACCAAAGCATCTAAGGTGTGGTAGCACATGACATTCTTACATAATGGAGAATATGATGTCCTCCTTCATCTTAGATGCTACGGTGATACGAGCTTCGAGGTCGTTGGATATGGGGTCCAAGGGCATCTGAGTAGTTTTTGTACAAATTGTGTGCAATTCTCAAACCCATCAAGGTTTCCTGTAAAAATATTAAGACATCCTGTGAGCTCCTATATCTCAGATCTACAAGCTCCAAGGAACTTGTATCAATATATAGCATCTAAGGTGTGGGGGCAAATGATATTCTCCCGGGGAGGAGGGGGTGCAGAACCAATCGGTGTTTGGGAGGGTGGGGACAAATATAATCTAAAATATCCTAAACACAGCTTCACAATTTTATCTAAGGTCGAGGGGTTAACCCCCGACAATCTACATAGCTCCGCCTAAACACAACATTTGCATGTACTGTAGCACTAGACTTAATATTCATGTTTCAGTTTCCTGTTCATTTTGAATATTGAATTGAGGACCATGCATGTCTTACATTTTAATCCCTTTGTTCCTAAATATTAGTCTTTTAGAGATTTCAAATGGACAGCCACATACAAATGTATATAGACATATTTTAGAGTGTAGATTCACTCATTTTTCTCCGTATGTAGTCACTTTTTGAAATCTCTAAAAGACTAATATTTAGGAACGGAAGGAGTATTTTTGAATGCGTGTCATACATGCATGGTTTAGAAAAATAGATGCACTATACTTATTGGATTGTTGTTGTGTTCGTGTATGTGTGTGTGTGTGTGTGTGTGTGTGTGGTCATATGCTTGATACATACAAAGTTTTCTCACCACCATACCCTTCATCTTTTAAATTCGAATTTGCAATGAAAAACTTACTAGGGATACCATGAAATGTGAAATCCACGTTGAGATCACTATATCACGAATTCACTCTAATTCAAGAACTCGTCATAAATCAATTACCACGTTGAGATTACTATTTGCAAGGAAAATACGGGCATTGTAATTACATATATTCATTCGGCAATTTGAAAGATTCATTTCGTATACTCGAATGGTAGGACCCAATGGCGTACCAGCCAGACCTGGGCTCGTGTTGATCCTCAAAAAAAAAGAAAAAAGTCGGGCTCGTGTTGATCCTAAAAAAACGGGCTCGTGTCCTTCTGGTGGCGTGCGTGGTACGCACATTAGCCAACCCCAACCAGTCGAGCCTCCGCGTTTCGAGTCGAAATATCTAGCGTCCAGAATTCCAGCCCTAGGAAATTCCCCTCATGTCCCTGGTCCATAGTGACTACCGATGAACAATGGAGGGATGCTTTAGTAACTAGACAACGTTACCTACCGTGCAGAGCATGGTTCAATTCCCTCAGTCGCCGCTACCCAAGGTCACCCGTCAACTGCATTGCCTAGTACTAATAGGAGTGCTACACTAGGATGAGCACAGAATTGAGCCCGTTTGTTCGTGCCTAGTACTTGACTTAATATATTAGGCAATGCACTGGTACGGAGGGATTATCCTTTTACTGTGCATATATAACTTGTCTGAAGTCTAACTAAGCAAAATGTTTGACCAAATCTTTTCTTAAGAAATACAACAGGAAAGATGTATCGCTAGAAAATTTATTGCATGATGCAGGTTATGATATTGTTTCGAATCCTGGATTTTAAATTTCAGAAAATCCGAAAGTGACCAGAAATTCATGAAACTGAGCATGGTCATGTGATATGGCGCAAATATTCCTACATAATTTTTTCTTCAATTTGAGATAGGCTGCTTATGCGAAGTTGCACAAATGAAGAGCCAAGGTATTTATTGAAACCATGGGCGTTTACGTGCCGCCACGCGTCCCGCTTCTCATCGGCAGGTGTCGTCCGAGCAAGCGTGTGAGTCGACGGGAGGCGTGCGAGTAGACCGCTGCGCTGGATGACAGGAGGCGTGCAAGCAGACCGCTGCTCGGGCTCACCTGGAGGCGAGCCCTTTGACCAGGCTCCAGCGCCCACCTTTGTCCCAACTGCTCCCACTTTCAATGTCACCGGCGCCACAGTTTAAAATCAACCCCGCACTACCCGGTATCGCTGCAATCTTCTCTCTTCCTCTCCTATTCTCCTGACGTTTACCTCCAACTAGCCTGACCTAACCGTACGCCATGCCGCATGACAATGGTCTGCCCTTAGTCTTCCAGTTTCCTGAGGAAGACACCCAGCTGGAGTCTCAAGAACATTAGGCGCTTTGGGACGAGCTTGAACCGTCCTTGCGGGAAGACGCCGCGCCTGTCCCCACTCCCGTTCCGGCTCTCGTCGCCCCGACTGCACCAGCGCCCATCACCGTGGCATTGATGGGCTGGGAGCCGCACATTGTCGCCGGGCTTGATGCCACGGGGTTCCACGAGGTCCCCGCCGACCTTCACGCGCCCGTGCACCTACCAGCACATGCGCCTGCGCGTGCACTGACGTGCGCGCCCGTGCCGGTGCCCGTGCACACAAATGTCTCTGCCGCGCCGTTGCCAGCGCCTGTCCCTGCGCGGGTGCCAGTGCCCCCCTCAGTGGCATTGATGGCCGCCGTCGACCGCTTCCTTGCACCAATGCCAGTCGCCTCCTCCCGCCAGTTGACTCGCTCCTGGAGACCGAAGTCCGGAACATTGTGGCCTTCCTTGAAGCTAGGGCCAACGTCGAGGAGTACGCCAACAAGGGCACAAGACACCACCGTCGCCATCGGTCAATGGCCCGACGACACATAGAGCATGGCAGAGGAGTCGCTTCCCACTGCAAGACGCTCCC
Source organism: Triticum aestivum (assembly GCF_018294505.1). Classification (NCBI taxonomy): domain Eukaryota; kingdom Viridiplantae; phylum Streptophyta; class Magnoliopsida; order Poales; family Poaceae; genus Triticum; species Triticum aestivum. Next base: position 254,389,456 of record NC_057808.1, on the reverse strand, counting down.
ACTGCCGCCGCATAATCTAAATTTGCCATGAAAAACGTTCGAATTGCCATGCTTAAAATCTGAACGTCTATCATTTCCGTTTATTTTAGATCGATCGTCGTATGAATGTAAAGTCAGAGTCAGACTGAATGAAATCTATGGTTTGATCGATTGAATGTTCTGCTAGAGCTGTATCAAATTAAATATAAAATGTCATGAAGCCACCTCATCCAACGACCTAGACTGCTTCAATATCGAGCGCTCAACACGTTTAGCGTGCAGTTAATTTCATGCCAAAAATAGTGCTAATCACATAATAACACAAAAATAATATCCTACTTAATATCCGCGTGCACTTAATATACTTCCAAATTAACGTGCATTGCACGTACACGTTGACTAGTACTAATAGTACGTGAAACTGGTGCCGTAACTTGTGAATGCGTCCAGATATGGTCAACGGCAACATCGTCCGCGAGTTGTTTGTGTTTGCCCGTGTGTCTAAACGCAGAAGGGGAGGAGAGAGAGAGAGCACACATGGAACCCACCAGTAAGTGAAGGCGAATAGTACTACGTGCTAACGAGCCGGTCCCACTAATGTACTAAAAATAATATTACATGTTATCCATTAAATAGGATGTGGTAATATAAAAACATTATATGAACAAAGGGGGGGGGTACAACAAACATTGTTGTTCTACGTATGTTGCCTATTGACGTGCGGCTTGAAGGCCCTAGTCACATGTTCGATGCTCGTCCTTTATTTTTTAATGTATATGGGTCCAAATTTGTTTCATGACAGGTGGGCCCCTCGGTGTGTAGTTTGTAGCAGTTTAATTTGTGGGTCGAAATTTGTTCCATTCCAGGTGGACTATCAGTGTGTAGTTTTGTAGCTTATTTGTAATAATTAAAGAGAACAACCGAGTTTTTTGCAATAATACCATGGTGCGACATTCAAGGCGAGAAAGGGCGTGCGAGAGAGCGATGACCGAGCCAGAGCGAAATCAATTGGGGGAGGTGCGGGGATTGCAACGGTGTTCGGAGTAGTTGTGGGCCGAATGCTAGGAAAATATAATCTAAACCCACCGGAATAAATGCAAACACAAATTAATCCAAGGTTGGAGTCCCCCTCGCAATGTAAATAGCTCCGGCTTTGCGAGGGATGGAGAGGTAGCTTCAATGTGTGGAAGATATGGCGTGAGAAAGCGAGGTCAATCGAGAGACATATAGACAGAGAGACAAAGTGAGTGTGGTCCGACATTCATTGAAAAGATATATATATATATATGCTCTGGAGAGATATTGTCGGATTGAGCTTTTGGGAAGGGTGAGGGCTGTAAGATAGAGCTTGAGAGATGATCCAGCCACATACATGTAGATATATTTTGTCCGTTGGAGGAAGCAAGGTCAATCGATTACATGTATAAAGGGAGAGAGATTGAGCGAGTGTGGGTCGTCGTGCGATCGAAAGAGTGAGACGGGTTGGAGAGAGCGACCTAGATAGACAATGTGCATGAGAGAGTATACAATATGAATATGTCGATTTGGGCTCAAACATGGAGATATATCGTTTGTGTCCGAGAAAGAGCGAGGTCAATCGAGACATACAGAGAGAGAGAGAGAGAGAGGGAGAGAGAGAGATTGAGCAAGCGTAGCCCGCCATGAGGTCGAAAGAGTGGGGGCGACTTGGATGGACTGACCTAGATAGACAATCTGCGTGAGAGAGTATAGAGTGTGTTGATCGAGGCCCGAACAGGGAGATATATCATTTGTGTGTGAAAGAAAACGAGGTTAATTGAGACTGAGATAAAGAGAGCGAGATTGAGTGAGTGTGGCCCGCCGTGCGGAAGAAAGAGTGAGGCAGTCTCGAGGTAGTGACCTAGATAGACAACGTGCGTGCGTGTGCATGAGAGGTTGGGGGGCTAGATAGGCAATGCATGTATCTAGTGAGAGAAGGTGGGAGGGAAAGAGAGAGAGAAAGGGAGAGGTCGGCATGGGGTGCAATGGGGGGTGTGTGAGGTAAATACATTTGGTAACAGAGTGGAAAAAAGGGGGTTGTGTAGCTGAGAGAGTTAGAGATCGAAACATGGAGAGAAAGAATGAACATGTGTCGGAAACCGATAGCTTCCTAAGGTGGTTAGGAGAGGAAGATTGACCGATACAGGAAGTATGTAGCGTGTGTGCCGAAGGGGGGGGGGGCAGGGGCTAAAAACAACATTTGAATGTAGATAGTACGAGACTTAATATCGATGTTTCAATTCCATGTACATTGTAAGATTTGAACTAAGGACCATGCATATGGGTAATTATTTCGAATTCGTGCCATATTAGATTTTGAAAAGTTGACATTGACTCGATTGTTGTGCTATTTTTTAGGTCATATGTTGAATCCATCCAAAGTTTTCTCACTACCATGGTGTTCATCATATACATATGAATTTGTATTAAAAAAGTAGCGTGGATACCGTGAAATGCGAAATCCACGTTAGAATTGGAGACTGCTATGTGACACACACTCTAATTCAAATAACTAATTATGTGACACACACTCTAATCCACGTTAGCGTGGATACCGTTTTGATTTTTTTTTCGAATAACTCCTCATTAATTAATTTATAGTATCTTGTTTCGAATGACTAATTATTTGCAAGGAAAACACGAGCATGGTAATACATACAGATTCGTTTGCAAATGAAAGAAGATTCATTTGCATTCTCAAATGTAGGCGCATCAGGCAGACCAGGGTCGTGTCGTGGTGGTCGCGTGTGTCGTACCGACGCTTAGCACCCAGCCACCCACCCCCTCCACCCCCCCCGAAAAGAACGACGACAAAATAAGTTCGTGCTTCCATGTTTCAGATTGAAATATCTGGCGGCCCCAATTCCAGCCCTGCAAAATCTCCCTTCTCTGTCGTCCCCTTCCGCGCCCAGATTGCTCAAATCCCTAATTCGCCGCCAACCGAAGCTAAGTTCGAATCGCCCCTCATCTCGTCTCTTTCCCCACCTCTGTGCCGGACGAAGACAATGGCCGCGCTTCACCACATTACCGGAGCTACCTCATCTACACCTTCATCCACCGCACCGGGTGGTCCACCAACAATGTCAGCCACCGCAACCGACGTGCCTCACAGACACCGACTTCCACCGCATCAGGTGCACTTCACCGACGCTGTCTCCCACCTCACCGGGGCTACTTCACCGAGCACATCGTCGCACCTCCACCCCCCGAGGCCGTTGGGGCTTCACCAACGGTCTCGTCCAGCGCATCGTAGCGCTCCGCTAACACTCTAGATCTGCATCCGTGCGCAGCCAGCCAACGCCAGCGCATCACCCTCAACGGCTCTGAAGTGACCCGCACTCTAGCTAGGCGATCATGCCCAAACGCCGGCCCGAACTAGGTATCCACACATCACTCCCTTGTGCACTGTTCTGACGATGTTTGGATATCCTTTCACTCCTCTCTTAGCTTACACGCCTATGCAACTCTGACTTTAACTCTTGTTTCTTCTAGAGATATCATCTGAAACAAGCAAAACCAGTTTTTAGCGAAGCATGACGGCGCTACGGGATCTGGTACACATCTTGCACACCCATATAGCCTTGTAAGTATCTGTCCTCCGGTACAACAGCAAGGTCGATTCCTCTTATTTGATCAACCATTCGCCATGTCAAAAATGCAGAGGGGGCTGCAAGGAGCACAAGGCCTGCACATCCAAGCAAGTGGTAACATGGACTTGTACATGGAACATCCCAAGCGCAAGCAGAGCTGCAGTGAGCCTGTACAACGAGCTAGCGTAAGTCCCTACATTTCATTTAATTTGTACTGGCCTGCGTGTATGATTTGTGTGCAGTGGCGGATCCACGAATTCAAGTTACCAAGGGTGAACATTTAACTTTAAAAATATGAAGGCACTTGCACTCCAGAAATCAACATAACTTGAGAAATGTGAAGCTACATGCACTTTGAAAACTAGCTATGATCCAAAGTAGTTCAGATTATAAAACACTAAATGATGCAAGCCCCAAAAAACACAAAATGCAACATGGTGTACAAGGACTACTAACATGGTCTGTACCTGCTTGAATTATTCATTCTCTGGCTGAAAATATCGAAGTATAATTGCACCTATAACCAGTGCTCAAACTGCATATCAATATATCTATCCTGCACAAGTATGCCAATAGTTTCAAACAACAGATTAGAAACGTATTTATCCTACGTTGTCATAATACGGGGACTTTCTGGTAGATGGCCTCGACGTTTCCTGAAGCCATGAAAATGTACTATAATTTGCTTGTCATCAATGCCTGCAAATCTCTATGTCTCTCTCAACATAGCAGATCATCATTAGACACTAAATCCTTCAATGGGAGCTTGCAAAATGCTTGCATTAGATCCCTCATTAGACACTATATGTTCATCACTAGGAGCATGTAAAATGTTTGCATCAAATCCTTCATTAGCAGTCTGTTCATTAGACACTTCAGGCTCAAGGACAACATGAGCTTGTATGTTTGCACCGGAAACTTGATTAGATACATCAGATTCAGTCAGTTCAGTATTGATTGGGGGAGTTATAAAATAAGCAGAAATTGGTTTCATTTTCTCATAGATTCCCTACATACAAGCAGTTTCACAACACCGTCAGGTTTAACTATTGGCCAGAAATTGAACAGTTGAATTAGATATAATCAGGGATGTGATGTACCTGCTCGTTGCGCATGCTGCTCTTGCAAGCTGCGATTGTCCGTTTGCTCAAGCTCGATGCCATGCCCGTGCTGCCGCCACTGCCTCCCATGCAGGCTACACCCAGGGCCGAATCTTCATCTTCTTATCCTTCCATTCGCTTGAAGCCCGGCGACCGCCCTCCATCGTGGGCGCGAAGAAGTGCTGTGTTGGTCTGTCCAGCGGCGGCTAGCTTAGGAGCGAACCAGACTGGAGGCTGGAGGGAATGAATTGAGATTTTTCCTACTATCGATCGATATGGGAGGCGCTCGTTTGGGCCGCGAGCCTGCTATAGGGCCTGCCTTGCACTTACGTTATTGACCCATCCAAATTGAAACGTTTTTATTCATTTTTTACATTGCCTGCTCGTGCGTTGGGACGAACATAACTAGCCTGGGCCAACCTAGACAACTCAAACTAGGTGCACACTTTCCGGCCACCCGAGGCGGCCGCCCATACCAGCCCCTACGATGGCGTCGCCCCTTTTGCGTGTATGATTGGGGTAGTGAAAAATATTCCAGTGGCGCTTTTGATTTACCCATAGAATGGTTGAATTGCTTGTTTCTATGAACTGAGTACGCCAATAATGTGAAGGATGCCAGTCTTTCATCCTATTGTAGATTGCTTAGATCTCGATATGCCAAATGTAATCGCATGAAATATACAGTAAAAGCCAGTGTGATGTGTGTGTCTACAAATAGTCTGACTACACGTCCTCATATAACATATCAAGGACGCTCCATCTTACCAGATTAACGATTCAACTTACCAATGCAGTGTGGAAAGAAAGAAGTATTGGGACTGCCTACCCAAGCAATTGATGCCATGGACTCCTTCGTAGAACCTTGTAAGCGAAAAAGAAGTTGGAGTGTGCCCGTACAAAGAGCTAGCGTAAGTTCGGTTACCTGCTTCTCGGAATTTTAGTTAGCCACTTATTGCAAAATTGTTCAATTACGTTGCTTGGCTTAATTTAGTTTGCTACTGATTACATAATGACATAGCCTGCTAATCCTATTATAGACTGCGCCTATCTATGTGTTTGATACTTACTGTTAAGAATTACCTGTTTGCCTGAACTTAAATAGCTACTTAAGCACGTAGATAGCTGGTCATATGTACTTCTAGGGTGCAGCAGAATTCACGTGTAATTTATGTTCTGATACCCTGTTTGTTTAAATGGTTTGCTGTTATCACTTGTAGCACTAGTAATGTTTGCATGTTCATAGATAGACAACTGTCAGGTTTATATGGGGGACACCGTCGTTTTAACTTATATCTGTTTTGGAATCATTTTGCTTACATCAAAGAAATTTACAGATGTCTGTGTTGCTGGTAAACGGTACCGACTTGTTACTTTAATACGTTGCCAAGAACTTGTTAGTTTTACTTGTTCATGTGTAATTAAATACATTGCCAAAACTGGTTAGTTTTACTAGTTTGATGTTAGTTTCTTATGGCTCTTGCAAAACTTTATTTATTGATTGCTAACATTCAAGTTTGCAGGATCCAACTGAAACTCCGTTGCACAACAGGTATGTTTTCAAAAACTTCCTTGTTTACCTGGTTTGCTGCTGTAACTTGTTGCTGTAATCATCTTACCAACTTCAAGTTTTCAGGATCCAATTGGAAGTCCAATTGCACGGCAGGTACATTTTCAAAAATATATTTGTGTAACAGGTTTACTGCTGTAACTTGTTGCTCTAATCAAGTTGCTGACTACTCAACTTTTCAGGATCCAAGAGAAACTCCAATGCCACAACAGGTTCCTTTTGCAAAACTTGTTTGTTTAACTGCTTTGCTGCTGCAACCGGTTGCTCTAATCACGTTACTGGCTACTCAACTTTTTAGGATCCAAGAGAAACTCCAATGCCACAACAGGTATCTTTTGCAAAACTTGTTTGTTTAACTGCTTTGCTGCTGCAACAACCGGTTACAATGATGTTACTAACTACTTTTCAGCATCCAATTGAAACTCTTTATTTCCTTGTTTGTTTAACTGGTTTGCTGTTATAACTCCCAGTTTAGATGTTTTGCTAACTTCAACTTTTCGGAATCCAATCGGAACTTTAATGGCAAAACAGGTTAGCCAAAGATCAAAGAGCGAGGTCTCCATGGACGTTGTATCATCCCACAGCAGTGGCACCGGCCCAATCGTGCATCACGAATTGCCAACCGCATGCTCTAGAGGCTAAACTAGTGGTAGAAAGAGATTCTGCTTCTGCACCTAGAGATGAAGTGGACATGTTGAGGAAGCAAACAACACAATCACAAGCAGTACTCAAGACAACCATTAAATATTTGGTGGATTTCAAAACGAAGCAAGCTGAGACTGACCGCATTGTTAAGGTCCTGAAGGAAAAAAGGAAATTAAATCATAGGTGAAATGTTCTTTCCATCGTTGAATAACCTTTGTGTTGCTTGTTGTCGGAGTAAATGGCCACGGGAAGCCTAACCGACTGCCCCTGGTTCTTCTGAAAAATTATCAGGCCTTCGGGCCTCCAAGCACTCCGAGCATTGGGCCGCCTTCCCGGGCCGGCTACCTCTGAAGCCGACTCCCGGAAGGCGACCCAGCCTCACCAACTCCTCCCCAGGACGACTACAGGGTGGCCGACTCCAAGAAGCCGGCCAAGAAGGACGCCGACTCCAAAAAGCCGGTCGATACCATAACCACTCCAAGCCACTCCCACATAACGGCGACAAGACGGAGTGTGGCCACAGTGCAGCCCACTACCCCCGAAGCCCGAGGCAGGCGTGGCTACAGGAGGCCGTACGGGGCGGCCGTCTCCCATGTGGCTCGGCACTGTAGCCATGCCAGCCTCGACGTCATCCATGACCGACTCATGTACGGCCCAAGGACGGCGGGCCCCTTCAGCCAGAGAGAGGCGATAAGGCGGCCTGGCCTTTCCCAGTCGGCCAAGAGCGTAGCCGGCCTCCAGAAGCCGGCTACTCCCTTCCTCGAAGCAGGCGCCCCATTAAGGAGACAAGACGAGGTAAGGCTACAGTGAGAGCCCCCGAGGCGGCCCACGGTAGCCACGCTTACCTCGACAAAGCCCTCGTCATCAGAGGCGCGGCTACAGTAAGCAGCCGCCGACAAGACCCTAGGCGGTGGGGCCGGCCTGTCGACCAAATAGCCGGCAACGGCGGGACCCACCAGCCGGCGGGACCCACCAGCCGGCGGAGAAGCCGGCGAGCGTAGACACTGACGGCTGGGACCAGCGCCCAGCCGGATTACCATTGTACCCCCGGGGGGTAGGCCTATATAAACCCCCCGGAGCACCCATGCAAAGGGTTGGCCTCTGAGCATAGAGCTGCCTTCTAAGCATAGCACACACACCATAGATAGAGAGAAGCAAGAGCTAGCCTTGTTCTTCTTCTCCCTTGATCTCAACAGCTCTAGGAGCGATTTTAGCTACCTTTTATCGATCTAGTGATCATGCGGAGACCCCGCAGAGCAGGACTAGGGGTGTTATCTCCTCGGAGAGCCCCGAACCTGGGTAAGATCCGCCGGCGTGCATGTCTTCGCCTCATCCCGTTTCCAGGCACCGGCGACGTTTTATTGGCTCCCACAATGATAAGCCATCCCTTGGCATATGTCGCACCAACCACCCGACATTTGGCGCCCACCGTGGGGCCAGGTGCACCGTCGTCCGGAGACCTGTTCTGGACGGGAACCCTCTTCCTCCCCCGCGAGCGTAGCCAGCCTGCTGCGCCCGATGGCGTTTGCCTCGACGTGCTGCAAGGCGTCGACGACGCCTGCGCGGCGAGCCGCCTCGCCGATCTGCTCGGTGAGACTCGCATCTCCGACGAGCCTGCGTCCGACGCAGGCACCGACTACCCCGAGAGCCGCCTCGTCAGCCTCCTCGACCAACTTCACGTCTCCAGCGAGCCTGCTGCGGACATGGAGTCTGTCGGCTCCACCGACCCGATGCTCATCGACTCCGACACCGCGTCGCTTGACGCCTACCCCTCCGACGTGGTGGTCTTCGACGACCCCCTCCCTCCAGCTGACAGCGGCAGCAGCGCTATCACCGAAGTGTTGGTCATCAGCCACGTCTCCAACTCGGGCGAGAATGCCCGCGACGCTCAGCAAGCGGCGATGCACGACCTCTCCGTCGCCATCCCGGCCGACGCCGACGCCGAGACCCTGGAGGCACGCCGCCTTGCCCTCATCGCGGAGGGCCAGAAGATAGCCTTCGGCACGCCGCCGCCTAGCGGCCCGAGCCGAGCCGGCTTCGTCCAGAAGCGAGGCGCAACCGTCGCCAGCATGCTGGGCGCAGATCGCCCTGTTTATGCCACCCCGCTCGAGAATCTGCGAGCCGCTCAGGCTGCTGCAGAAGAGCTCAATGGGCTGGGAGCCGATGAGCTCCCCTACATGACGAGACGGATCCAACGGCTGCTCGACGCGGCTGCAGAACGGCACGAAGCCGGCGCCCGTGCTGATAGCCATCCCCCGCGCCGGGAGCATGCCGCGACGTCACGCTCGCCGACTGCGAGCGGCGCACGCCAGAAGAAAGACAAGGAGCCGGCTGCCAGCCGCAGCCGGACTCGCATCACCATCGAGCGCGACGCGGATGGCCGCCCTCAAGCTGTAGAGCACCAAGGAAATCTGCCTCCTCCCCCACCTCGAAGAGAAAGGCGCCTCACTCCGCCGCCTATTACACACCCGACTCTTGGCGACCGACTCGGCCGCCGAGAAGGAGTCGGCGAGAACGACGCCCGCCACAGGATCGACCGCCTTGCTCGATCCTTGGCGTTAGAAGAAGAAGACGATGTCGGCCTGCCATGCTTTGGCCCCCGCATCCGCGACGAGCCCTTCCCCAAAGGGTTCTCGCTCCCCAGAGACACGCCCAAGTACAACGGCTCGGTGAAGCCGAAAGATTGGCTCATCGACTACTCCACGGCCGTCAGCAAGGCACGGCGCGCACATGGCTCAATAGCCTCAAGCCCTACAGCATCAACAGTTGGCTGGACTTCACCGAAGTCTTCGTCCGCAACTTCACCAGCACCTACAAGCGGCCTCCCAAGCCTCGCCAGCTCTCCCTCTGCGTCCAGGGGCCCAAAGAGTCGACCCGCGACTACCTCACGTGATGGGCCGAGCTCCGCAACTCCTGCGAGGGGGTGCACGAGGTCCAGGCCATCGAGTACTTCACCGCCGGGTGCCGAAAGGGCACCCTCCTCAAGCACCGACTCCTCTGCGACGAGCCGGCTACCCTCGATGAATTGCTGGTCATCGCCGACAAATACGCCACCGCCGACTCCTCAATGAAGACCGAGCTCCGAGTGGACGCCTCGGGGAAAGTACTTGCTCCGGCTCCCAAAACGCCGGCTGGCGACCCTAATCGGCGCCCCTACCAGAACGACCACAAGCGCAAGGGCCCCATGCCAACTTCCTCCAGTCGGCAGGTGGCCACAGTTGAAAACGAGCAGCCTGAAGAACGGCCCGCTCCCAAGAAGAAGGGTGGAAGGCCGGCTTGGCAGCCGTCTTTCTCCTACGAACAAGCACTCGATGCCCCCTGCAAGTTCCGCAGCGGCGCGAAGCCGTCCAACCACACAACCCGGAAATGCCACTGGCTCACCCGCATCACCAAGGGTGAGGGAATGTTGCCGCCTCCGCTTCCCGGCAAGCCGCCTCCAGCCCCCCAGCAGCCGGCGGCTCGGCCGGCAGTCGGCGCCATCCAAGACGAATTCCCCGAAGAGCACGCCGCCTACGTCGTCTTCACTAGTCAAGCCGACGACAAGCGCATTCGACGCCGACAGCACCAAGAAGTGAATGCAGTCGCCTCTAGCACCGCCGAGTTCATGCACTGGTCAGAAAAGCCAATCAGCTGGAGCCAGGCCGACCACCCAGAGGTGATGCCTTCGCCTGGCTCCTATGCAATGGTCTTGGACGTCACCCTCGCGACGGAGAGGCGAGCTGCCAGATTTTCCCGCGTCTTGATAGACGGGGGAAGTAGTATCAACATACTGTACCGCGATACCATGGAGAAGCTGAACATCAAAGCGAAGCAGCTCATGCCGAGCCGCACCGTCTTCCATGGTATCGTACCCGGCCTGTCTTGCTCTCCAATCGGCAAGATCAAAATGGATGTTCTCTTCGGAGACAAAGATCATTTTCGCCGGGAAGCAATATGGTTCGAAGTAGTGGATTTGGAGAGCCCCTATCATGCGTTGCTCGACCGACCTGCTTTGGCCAAGTTCATGGCTGTGCCCCACTACGCCTACCTGAAGATGAAGATGCCGAGCTCGAAGGGGATCATCACGGTAGCCGGCGACTACAAGAAGTCCACCGAGTGCGCCATGGCCAGTAGCCGGCTGGCCGAGTTCCTCATGGTGGCAGAAGAGAAGAAGATGTTGGAACGGGTTGTGGCCATGGCCGGCAAGCAGCCGGCCTTGCCCCCCAACCCCAAGGATTGTGATGCGCAGGGCTCCTTCCAGCCTGCAAAAGAGACGAAGAAGATACCTCTGGACCCGGAGCACCCGGAGAGGTTCGCTGTGATTGGGGCGAACTTGGACAGTAAATAGGAAGGCGAGCTCGTCGACTTCCTCCGTGAGAATCGAGACATCTTTGCATGGTCCCCAAAGGACATGCCGGGTGTCCCGAAGGATTTCGCCAAGCACAAGTTACATGTCCGAGATGATGCGAAGCCGGTCAAGTAGCCCCTCTGCCGACTATCAGAAGAGAAGCGAAGAATCATGGGAGAAGAGATAGCCCGGCTCCTTGCCGCCGGCTTTATCATGGAAGTGTTCTTTCCAGAGTGGCTTGCCAACCCAGTTCTGGTTCTGAAGAAGAATAACAAGTGGCGTATGTGTATAGACTACACGAGTTTGAACAAGGCCTGCCCAAAGGATCCGTTTGCTCTGCCACGGATTGACCAAGTGATAGACTCCACAGCCGGATGCGAGCTGTTAAGTTTTTTGGATACATACTCAGGGTATCATCAGATCAAGTTGGACCCGGCTGACTGCCTGAAGACTGCCTTCATCACACCCTTTGGAGCTTTCTGCTACCTGACAATGACATTCGGCCTGAGAAATGTCGGTGCCACTTTTCAGCGTTGCATGCAGAAATGTCTCTTGAAACAACTCGGCAGAAATGCCCACGTCTATGTAGACGACATTGTGGTGAAGACAGAGAAGCGCGGTACCTTGCTGGAAGACCTGAAAGAAACATTTGCCAACTTGCGCCGATTCCAAATCAAGCTCAATCCCGAGAAGTGCGTGTTCGGAGTGCCGGCCGGCCAGCTGCTAGGCTTCCTGGTCTCCGAACGCGGCTTTGAGTGCAACCCCGTTAAGTTCAAGGCCATCGAGAGGATGGAGATTCCCACCAAGCTGCGAGATGTGCAGAAGTTCACTGGCTGCTTAGCCTCCCTGAATGGTTTTATCAGCCGACTAGGAGAAAAGGCTCTCCCCCTGTACCGATTCATGAAGAAGTCCACTCACTTTGAGTGGAATGATCAAGCCGACCAAGCCTTCCATGAGTTGAAGAAAATGCTGACCACTCCGCCTGTCCTGGCCGCGCCAACTGAGAAGGAGCCCATGCTCCTCTACATCGCCGCGACTAGCCGAGTCATCAGCACTGTTGTTGTGGTCCAGCGCCCGGAGGAAGGCTGAGCTCAGCTAGTCCAGAGGCCGGTCTACTATCTCAGCGAAGTACTATCCAGCTCAAAGCAAAACTACCCGCACTACCAGAAGATGTGCTATGGGGTGTACTTCGCTGCCAAGAAACTGAAGCCATACTTCCAAGAGCACCCCATCACGGTCGTATGCACTGCCCCGCTCGCCGAGATCATAGGCAGCCGGGATGCATCCGGCCGCGTGGCCAAATGGGCCATTGCCTTGGCGCCCTACACGATCTTCTGTCAACCCCGCACCGCCATCAAGTCGCAAGCATTGGCCGACTTCCTCGTCGACTGGGCCGAGACCCAGTACTTACCGCCGGCTCCCGACTCTACCCATTGGCGGATGCACTTTGACGGGTCCAAGATGCGCACCGGCTTGGGAGCCGGCATCGTCCTCACCTCTCCCAAAGGCGACAAGCTCAAGTACACGCTGCAGATCCACTTCGCCGCCTCCAACAACGTGGCCGAGTACGAGGCGCTCGTACATGGGCTCCGGCTAGCCAAAGAACTTGGCATACGCCGGATCCTGTGCTACGGCGACTCCGACTTGGTGGTCCAGCAGTCGTCTGGCGACTGGGACGCCAAGGATGCGAACATGGCGAGCTATCGTTTCCTCGTCCAGCAGACAAGCGGATACTTCGAAGGGTGCGAGTTCCTTCACGTGCCAAGCGCCGACAACGACCAAGCAGATGCCCTAGCACGGATCGGCTCCACCCGACAAGCCATACCGACTGGCGTCTCCCTCCAGCGCCTCCTCAAGCCGTCCATCGAGCCGTCTCCAGAGTCGGATTCCATTTTTGTACCGCCTGCGCCAGATACAGTCGGATCCGACTGGAGAAATCCTGCAGGCGGAACGGGGACTTCGACAACCGGCCCGGGGACTACCGTAGTCGCACCCGGCCCCAGAACCCGGCTCGGGGACTGCAGCAGTCGGCCCGAGGACTGCAACGACACAAGAAGCGGTGGCCGACTCCAATGCAACACCCAACCCACCCACCCGAGTCTTGGTGGCCACATTAACAGAAGAAGAAGTCACAGCTCCCTCATGGGCCCAGCCCATCCTCAGGTTCCTAGTCAACAGAGAGCTGTCGGCTGATGAGATCTCAGCAAGACTAGTGCAACGACGAGCCGCAGCATACACAATAATCAACAGAGAGCTTGTGAAGCGCAGCATCACTGGAGTCTTCCAGCGTTGTGTCGAGCCAGAAAAAGGAGTGGCAATCCTCAAAGACATCCACCAAGGCGAATGCGGCCACCACGCAGCCTCAAGATCCCTTGTGGCCAAGGCTTTCCGCCATGGTTTCTTCTGGCCGACTGCCTTGGAGGATGCTAAAGAAATAGTCAAGAGCTGCAGAGGATGTCAAGTTTTTAGTTCCAAGCAACACCTGCCGGCTTCTGCCCTCAAGACCATTCCCCTTACTTGGCCTTTTGCCGTCTGGGGACTGGACATGGTGGGCCCCTTCAAGACAGCCCGCGGTGGCCTGAGACATCTACTTGTTGCTGTGGACAAGTTCACAAAGTGGATTGAAGCAAAACCAATTAAGAAGCTCAACGGGCCGACTGCCGTGACATTCATCCCCGACATCACTACTCGGTACGGCGTGCCGCACAGCATCATCATCGACAACGGCACGAACTTCGCCAAAGGAGCACTGGCACGTTTCTGCACGACGTAGGGCATCCGACTGGACTTAGCGTCCGTTGCCCACCCGCAGTCAAACGGCCAGGTCGAGCGAGCAAATGGACTCATCCTCTCCGGCATCAAGCCCCGACTGGTTGTACCACTGGAGCGATCGGCCGGCTGCTGGCTCGAAGAGCTGCCGGCTGTCCTCTGGAGTCTGCGCACTACACCCAACAAATCAACCGGCTTCACTCCATTCTTCCTCGTGTACGGTGCCGAGGCTGTCATCCCAACAGACATCGAGTTCGACTCGCCTCGGATCACCATGTACACGGAGGAGGAAGCCAAAGAAGCAAGAGAAGACGGCATCGACCTACTGGAAGAAGGCCGGCTGTTAGCCCTCAGCCGGTCCGCCATCTACCAGCAAGGGCTGCGCCGCTACTACAACCGCAAGGTCAAGCCAAGATCCTTCCAAGAGGGCGACCTTGTGCTCCGGCTGATCCAGCGAACAGCCGGCCAGCACAAGCTCTCGGCCCCTTGGGAAGGCCCCTTCGTTGTCAGCAAGGCACTCGGCAACGACTCCTACTACTTGATCGACGCGCAAAAACCGAGAGCACGCAAGAGAGACGACTCCGGCAAGGAGTCGGAGCGACCATGGAATGCAAACCTCCTAAGACGATTTTACAGCTGAAAAGCAGTATGTATCACGCTCCCCTTTTGTATTAAGTACAAACCAACAGGCCCCCCAAACAGTACTCGGGGACTGCCTTTTATTTATCTATGAATGACGAGTGTCATATCCATGAATGTATTATTACATTTTGAATTTTTGTCCGGCACCGGGTTCGACTAGTCGGCCCGGGGACAGGCCGCCTTGAGCTATATCGAAAGTTTTTCCTAAAAGTCAGAAAAGTAGTGCGCCGGCTCCCGAGTCCTCTCTTGTTGAAAGTCGCAGCTCAAAGAACTGGTTGTCCGACTAACAAGAGGCAAGACAGAAAGGACTCCCACACGAAAAACGGCTAAGGAACAACGAACCTATATAGCAAAGAGACGACCTCCAAACATGCCTGCCGGCTACTAGAGCAGCCGGCTGGCCGCCTTCCTAGAAAACTTAGCTTTAGTCCAGCAGAGCTAAAGTACTTCCCCCTCCCCAATCGACCAGGCACTCCCCCGCCTACAGATTGCAGAGCAACTGTTTGACTGGGGAGGCGGCAACCAAGGGAGGGCGGCAAAGGAAAAAGCAGAAGGACAAAAAGCAAAAGTACAAGGAAAGACCAAATGCATAAGTTATATATACATAAAGCCACCAACAGGCGGCAACAGACATAAGTTTGAGTACACCCAGTGGGTGGAATTGTGAAGAATTTAACCAAACATTGTTCTAAAAGAGCAACAAGACAGGGAAAGCAAAAAATGGCGGACTAGGACACGACATGGAGGCCGAGCTGGACAGTGAAGGCGGCCTTGCCGGCTGAAGGAGTGGCCGCCTAGCGGGTCTTGGCTTGGCCACCACCTACGGCAGGCGACGCACTCGCACGCGATGTGGTGCTGGAGGTGCGGTCAGGCTGAGGCTGGCCGGCTGCTCCACCAGCCGGCTCGGCGTCTTCACCTTCCTCCTCCTCTTCTTCACCCTCGTCGCTGGAGTCGATCTCCTCCGCCGAGTCCTCACCATACGCCGGGTCCAGCCCGAACCACTCTTCCGGCTGGGCGACTCCATTGTCGTCCACCTTGGGGGCGAAGACGCTGGTGTCGGTGTAGTCGGCGATCGCCGAAGCCCGCCGAATGATGTCCGGCCGCACCGGCTCCAGCTCCGTGTCGGCTTGCTGCCGCCAGGTAGCTAGCTGGTCCAGGCTCAGGCCGGGATACCAGGCCTTGACGAACTCCAGCGCCCGCCTGGCGCCGGAGCGAGCCGCCGAGGCCTTCCAAGCCTCGAAGCGGCCGACTGCCACCTCCAGCCAGTCGGCAGTCCGACTGGGGGTGCGAGGGACCGCTTGGCCGGGCCAGAGGGCGGCCAAGACCTGCGCCCCGGCACGCTGAAGCCGGCAGAGCAGCCGGTGAGCCGGCTGGATGCGAGCCTGGATCGCCAGGAGCTGTTCCTCCAGCGAGCGGCCGGCGGTTGGCGAGATTTCAAAGCCGGCTTGCCTCCGCGCCTGGCGACGGGCCTCGATGGTCTGGTTGGCGGCAGTAGAATAGCCAGGGAAATACTCTGCGCGAAGAAGAAGAAAGGAAGAGAAGAGCACCAAAATCAGAAAGCAAGCCAAAGTGGCAGACGGCGAGAAAGGACGGAGAGGTAGGCGGCTTACCGTCAACCAGATCTTCGATCTGGCCGTAGCCAGAGACCAGAGTCTGCCTGGCCTCAGCCCAGCCAGCCGCCTCCGTCTCGAACTCGGCCTGGAGCGTGGCTTCATGATCCTGCGCAGCCTTCAGCGCCGCCTTGTGGCCTTCCTCCTGGTCGGCCAGCTTCTTGACTAGGCGGTCGCGCTCCTGCACCAAGGCGGCGAGCTCGGCATCCTTGGCACGAAGAGCAGTCTGGGACTCCCCCAGCTGTGCCCTCAGACTGGCGTTGGCCGCTGCAGAGACGGCAGAAGAAGAAGAAGAACAGTAAGAAATCGTCAAGGAAGATCCGACCCGACTGCTTAGCAGTCGGCCCGAATCTCGGGGACTACACCCAGTGGGTGCGCTGTCGCGCCCCCACATGAGATAAAGATCAAGTCACATACCTCGGCTCTCAGTAAGGTCGGCGGTCTTCTGAGTCAGCTCCCGAGCCTGGGAGTTAAAGGCGGCCGCTCGGAGGTTGTGGTAGTCCTGCAAGATGGACAGAAGACCAAAGTAAGAACAAAAAAAGCAAAGGCAAATCCTCCAAGAAGTTCCAAGCCGCCTGCTCAGCAGCCGACTCGGAACTCGGGGACTACACCCAATGGGTGCGCTGACGCGCCCCCACAGAAGAAATCAAGATCAAGAAGAGAAATCAAGATCAAAAGGAGAAATCAAGGTCAAGAAAAAACAAGATGGGAATACTAACCCGGATGGCCGCCCGCGTCGCGAGGAACTCATCGGTGAACTGCCTCAGTGCCGCGGCTTGGCTTTGGAGCCGGGTCCGGACGTCTTGCGCAGCCACGTTCACTACGGCCGTCCCTCCGCCTGGTGTCCACCCCGAGGTAGCGCTGGCCGCCTCCGCATCTTGGGCCGACGAGCTGGAGCCTACGGCCGGCTATGGCTCCGACGCGGCCTTCTGCGGCTCCGACGCGGCCTTCCCCGCACGCCGGCTTGGTGGAATCCGGACCGCCACCTCAGCCCTCGCGGCCGGCTCGCCCTCCGCCGACTGTGCAGGCGGCGGATCAGGCTGGCCGCCTTGGGCCGCCCCAGTTGGCGGGGTCGGCTCCGGCACCTTCTCCAAGATGATGACGTCGTCGCCGCTTCCCCCCAGCCCCGGCTGGTCGCCGCTGACTCCCCCTGGCGAGGGCTCCATGCCCCAGGCGCCATGACGCGCAGCGGGGTGACCATCAAAACCTCCCCCGCCGCCGCCGCGGCCTCAGCCTCTGCCTGGGCCCTGACTGCGGCCTCGGCGAGTGCCTTCGCCGCCTCCTCCTCCCGTGCCGCCTGGGCGGCGGCCGCCTTCCGCGCCTCCGCCTCCCGCGCGTTCCTTTCCGTCGCCTCCTGGAGGTCGGCGCGGGGGTCCACGCGGCGGGTGGTGCTCCCAGAGCCCCTTGGCGGCTCGACGACGGAGCCGGCGGCGGCCCGCTCAAGTGACAACGGAGCTCTGATCGTTGAAGAAAAAGATGAGAGTTCAAGAACCACCAAAGAAAAGAAAGAAAGAGAGTACACAAAGAAGGATTCGGACTTACGCCGACACGGTCTGCGGTTGCTTCACCACCTTGCGGAAACGAGCCGCCTTCGCGGCCGCCTCCTCCCGCCTGGTGGCTGCCGCCCCGCCTCTGGGTTTCTTCGTTCAGCTGCCGAACAAGCCCTGGGCGGCGCGACGCTTCTGACCTCCACCCCGAGCAGGCTGCGTGGCGGAGGAGCCCGCGCCGCGTCCAGATGCCGGCTGGCGGCGCAGGACGGCTTCGGCTTCATCCTCGTCCGGCCAGTCGTCAAAGGTGGCAGTGAACCCGGAGCCGCCTGTTTCGTCGCCGGCTTGGCCTCCGCCCGGCTCGACGTCGTTGTCCATATGAACCGCCCCCAGGTCGGGGTCCTCCAGGTCATGTTCGGTCCGGTCAGGGACGAAGCGGCGCTCCGTGTCTGACCCGCCGGCCGGCCGAAGAAGAGGACTCTGTCAAAGAACAAGCCGACTAAGTTAGAGTCGGCCCAGAGGAACTCGGCAACAAGGCTGAGAGAGAGAGAAAAAGACACAGGGAGAGCATACCGTAGGCGGCGGATGGGCTCGGCTATACGGCTCCTTGCCGAACTGCCACTCTTCGGTGAGTTCGCAGTTCGCAAGGTAGTTCACCATGTAGGCGACCTCATGGCGCGGCATCTCCTTGGTGCACATTCGGCTCGGATCGAGCTGGCCGCTCATCTGACAGATCAGATGAGGCCGGCTCTGGAGCGGAAGGACCCGGCGCGTGACGAACGCGGCCAGAAGTTCGGGCCCCGTCAGGCCCTCCGACTGGACCATCACCCGCAGTCGGGTGATGGCGGCGTTTCCCGCCGGCGATAGCGTCACAGCCCGGAAGGACCACTGGGGCAGCCTGCCCGTCGGTGGGCCGGCTACGTAAGCCAGCAGGTTGATGTAGTCGCCCCGTGGAGCGATGTTCCGCACATAGAAGTACGACTTCTGCCACTTCTTCACTGATTGGATCAGCGTGATGACGGGGAAGGGGTTGTCTGCAGACGACCTCCGGGACGCGATGAAGGCGCCAGTATGAGCCGGCACGCCCTTACTGCGCGTGCCCAGCTTCGACTGGAAGAACTCCCCCCAGAGCTCAAGGGTGGGGAGGACTCCGAGATAGCCCTCGCATAGGGTGACGAAGGTGGACAGCAGCACCACCGCGTTGGGGGTGAGATGGTGCGGCTGGAGCTGATAGAAGTCGAGCCAGGAGCGGAAGAAGGCGCTCACTGGCAGGCCGAAGCCGCGCAAGAAGTGCGAGCGGAAGACCACCCGCTCGCCCTCCTGCGGCCTCGGCGAGATTTCCTTCTCCGGCGTGAGGCGGACCTCCACTTTGTCCGCGCTGGGCAGCCGCCGCGTGTCGCGGAGGAAGTCGACATGGTCGTCATGGACGTTGGAGCCGTCCCAATCCCCGCCAAACCGCTCTAAGGTGGGAGGCATGGCGAAAGCTAGCACGGCGGCGGAGGAACGTGCGGTGGAAGAGCGCGGCGGCGAGGCGCTGTCACGAGAACTGGCAAGAGCGAAGAAGACGCTGGAAGTAGGGGGAGCGTGCGAGGGCCTGCCGCCCTCCACCTCCCCCTACTTATAGCCTCACGAGGCCGAAGAGGCCGGACGTGGGGGGAGACGTGGGATTAACTGCGCCCACTCCCCCCACGTCTCGCGATTATTGCGCATAAATGCGAGCCGAAACTGCCGCACGGAACGTGCGGGCGGTTTCGGGATACAAAGGATCCGCGCCTGGGCCGGGGCGCGGACGTGGCGGGCCCCTCCCTGCGGCAACGTCCCGTCACGCGCGTGGGCTGGCAGGCTTTCCGGCCACGTGGTTCGCCGACGGCCCGTGGCCGGCCCGCGGCCCGATGCACGTGCCAGCGGGCTCCCGCCCTCCGACTCCAGAAGATTTCGACTCAGGCGGCGCGCCTGACCAAGGCCGGCTCCCAGCTGCCGGCTTGTCACGATAGGAAGCTGATCGAGCTTCTCAAACCCCACTCCACCTCGAAGCCCAATCAGCTTCGGGGACTACTGTTGGAGTAAATGGCCACGGGTAGCCTAACCGACTGCCCCTGGTTCTCCTGAAAAAATTATCAGGCCTTCGGGCCTCCAAGCACTCCGAGCATTGCGCCGCCTTCCCGGGCCGGCTACCTCTGAAGCCGACTCCCGGAAGGCGACCCATCCTCACCAACTCCTCCCCAGGACGACTACAGGGTGGCCGACTCCAAGAAGCCGGCCAAGAAGGACGCCGACTCCAAAAAGCCGGTCGAGACCATAACCACTCCAAGCCACTCCCACATAACGGCGACAAGACGGGGTGTGGCCAAAGTGCAGCCCACTACCCCCGAAGCCCAAGGCAGGCGTGGCTACAGGAGGCCGTACGGGGCGGCCGTCTCCCGTGTGGCTCGGCACTGTAGCCATGCCAGCCTCGACGTCATCCACGACCGACTCCTGTACGGCCCAAGGACGGCGGGCCCCTTCAGCCAGAGAGAGGCGATAAGGCGGCCTGGCCTTTCCCAGTCGGCCAAGAGCGTAGCCGGCCTCCAGAAGCCGGCTACTCCCTTCCTCGAAGCAGGCGCCCCATTAAGGAGACAAGACGAGGTAAGGCTACAGTGAGAGCCCCCGAGGCGGCCCACTGTAGCCACGCTTACCTCGACAAAGCCCTCGTCATCAGAGGCGCGGCTACAGTAAGCAGCCGCCAACAAGACCCTAGGCGGTGGGGCCGGCCTGTCGACCAAATAGCCGGCAGCCGGCGGGACCCACCAGCCGGCGGGACCCAGCAGCCGGCGGAGAAGCCGGCGAGCGTAGACACTGACGGCTGGGACCAGCGCCCAGCCGGATTACCATTGTACCCCCGGGGGGTAGGCCTATATAAACCCCCCGGAGCACCCATGCAAAGGGTTGGCCTCTGAGCATAGAGCTGCCTTCTAAGCATAGCACACACACCATAGATAGAGAGAAGCAAGAGCTAGCCTTGTTCTTCTTCTCCCTTGATCTCAACAGCTCTAGGAGCGATTGTAGCTACCTTTTATCGATCTAGTGATCATGCGGAGACCTCGCAGAGCAGGACTAGGGGTGTTATCTCCTCGGAGAGCCCCGAACCTGGGTAAGATCCGCCGGCGTGCATGTCTTCGCCTCATCCCGTTTCCAGGCACCGGCGACGTTTTATTGGCTCCCACAATGATAAGCCATCCCTTGGCATATGTCGCACCAACCACCCGACACTTGTTCATGTAATCGATCAAACCATTTGTTTTAGAGATCATGTAATAATTGTTTTTTGTTTTTTGGTTTGTAATTTTATTTGAGCACAAGTCTGTATTAATTGATAAGACTCGGAGACATTTCATTTTGATTGATGTGCCAGACCTACAACTATGCCAATCGGGCTGAATGTGCATTCAACAATAATAGTAGTATAGATGGACCATAAGTGGCACGCATCGGAAAGGGCCAAGATGTTGTACTAGCTTCGCTAAAAAAAGGATGCTCTTCTAGCAAAAAAAAAGTACAGCGGCCTGGCTTATGTATGTTAGTTGATATTATTGATCCATATAATCTATAAGTGTTTATATGTCTGTTAGTTTTGTACATTATTGGTTGATTGACTCGGTATTTGAATCTTGATACATCGCTTGTGTACATATCTAAATGGGAGTACACATTATGATGCGTGTGACATTTGAGTTGGACATAAAGTGTTCCAAATATTCGAATTCACCTTAAACTAGATTCTAGCATCTGAATTCGAGTATCGGCATTATTAAATCATATTCATATATGACAGTGGAATACATCTTTGTCGGGCTTTTGAAGATATATAAAAACACATAGAATGATTTATAAAGATTCATATAGGAATACAAAATGGATTTGAATTTAGTTGCCAGCGTAAACGTGGATGCTTATTGTCCCAAAATTCGAAAGAAGCGGCAAAATGTCCACTCCCACGTCGGCTGCACGAAGCCAAGTGTTTGGGAGATGGAAAATACTATCTACCCCTTGCACGGACAATCCATCGGCCCGATTTCCACTGCTCTCAATAGGGGTAGGTTAGTAACTTCAATTAGACGAGACACGACCGCCTCTGAGCCCATTCCGACATGGTGGGCGCCAAACATGGCGGCAAAACACATTTGATTCAAGCTTGTCCGAAAGACCTCTGTTTCTCCCTCCATTTCCCCATTCATACACGATGGCGACAAAACAAACTCGACTCGGCCGAAATCGATGTAGGCAAATATTTTCAATAGGGGCAGGTTTGCAACTTCACTCAGACGTGACACAACTGCCCTACCTGTCAGCCCCGTTCATACACCATGGGCACCAACCATGGGCGCCAAAACACCCTCTCTTTGCAGAAATCGCTCTGGGCAAGTATTTGCGAGATGCGAGATTACCGTCCTATCCCCAACCGATGAGACGTCCAAATTTTAAACGGGGGCTAAGTTCGTAACTTCCCCATATTTTAGACAGGCGCGTCCCAAAAACATGGTTCCCCGTACCTCTCCCTCCATTTTCCCATTCATACACTGTCCGCGCTAGAACACTATCCCCACACCAGCCTCCTCCGTCCGCCACCCCATCCATCGCCGCCGGCCTCCACCCCATCCATCGCCGCCGTCCTCCACCCCATCCATCGCCACCATCCTCCACCATGCCGGAGCGCCTACCAAGACCGCGTCATCCACCGCTTCATCGGTGTCGTCGTCCTCTTTGCCGGGGCCGCTCACACGACCTTCTCTTCTACCACAACGTGACTTATCCCCCGATGCACCTGTCTACCATCGCAGATCTGCTTCAACGCCACCGACCGCCATCACACCCCCGATGCCTACATGGTGCCGCAAGAGAGGTGGTACTTCATATCTCCACAACTTTTTGATCTCAACCAGAAAATAGATCATAACTTGGTTACTATACTTTCTTTTCAGCTCTTAGAATTTATTTCTTAGTTCGAAGCAAACAATGGATGCTAAATAGCATTTCCACGGTTTGCAGCTTTAAATCTGCCATGGCACAGTCATAATAGGGTTTAATTGATCATGCTTTGAGTTTAATTGATCATGTTGGTTCCGAGGTGGTTTCTTTAATAGAAATCGGAGGAGAAACCCTCTTTTGCTCAAAAAAATGCTTGGGTTTCCCCCTTTTATGATCACTATACATTTCATAATAGCACTGCTCCACCCATCAAGCTAAACAAGCTTAGTTGTTCAAATACGAATCTGATATTATTAAAACAGAGTCGTTTAATTGGTCAGCTAAATGTTCCTAATTTAGTTTCGGAAATGCATGTTCGCCGCTCGGGTGTGTATCTCTACAGGGTGCGGTGGGCCGCGGCCCACCTTGGGATTTTGGGTCAGCCCAGGCCCCGATTCCCCTCTGTTCTGCTGCGCGCTTCCGATCTCTACTCGCCCCTAGCCGCCTGCCTCGCCGGCGACTTGCCGTCCCCGGACGGCATGTCTCTAGGAGGAGACACCGGACTAACAGGAGGTCAGGTGCCGCTCGCCCAACAGCGTCACCGCTGCCCGGGCGCGTGCCGTGCCTACCTTCCCATTCCATTCAGGGCTCAGGCGTGCAGCACCCACTAAGCCAACCCGATTTATCCTGAGATACGTCCTCAACACTCAGCAGCCACTCCTCATCACCCATTTTCTAATTGACTCATTACTCATTAGGCAGGACTGTCATTAGGGTTTGTTGTGTGCTGAGTGGTACCTACACTTAATGGTTCAGATGTATTTCAGTAATCTTTAGTACCTGTAAAGTTCACAGGGTTTCAAAATTCCGGCCCTAGGAACAGACACTAGTCATTTTGGATTGTTGGTCGTAGTGACATTAACCGAGATTACTACTGCAGGCCAGGTTTGTTGACAATTTTACTTGTCTTTCTTACTCATTTGATATGATATCCAATTATTCACGTCGATTAGTTGCAAACAATAAGTGCTAGACATACGTCTTGATTCAGATTTTGGACGGTCTCTTACTGCAGTTACAATTCTGCATACGTGTCCTAGTAAGCTCACAAGTAAATGATTGATTCACTACATCTATGCTTGCCTTGTCATATTTGTTGTCAATATTCTTTTAGGGTGGACCACCCTGTTTCAAAATACTAGAACCGTAGACATGAGTGAATAGTATTTCTCTGTGTGATCTCTTCCATCATGTGTGGGCAACAAGCACTGCATTGTATAGAAATAAAGTGTCATATCCAGCTTTTACATAGACTACCATCTTTTACATGGAATACAATCTGCCTACTTGCTTTGTGTCGCACTACCAGCACTCCACCCTTGAAGCTAAACATTATGCCACTGATAATTCCTTAGTTTATTTGTTTAAATACGAATTTGATATGATTCTAATGTTCCTACTTCAGTTTTGAAATGTGTGTCTGCCTGTTATAGAGACATAAGAGGTTTGTATCTATGTGTGTGGTCTGGTCAGCATGGTTGGGGGTGAACTTTGCATATGCAGGGGTTTATAGGGAGACACTCTTCGAGTTGAATCCGCAATGCATTCCATAGATAATCTGACTACTTTTTATGTTTTCATGAATCTCAGATTCTGAATAGCTTCATAATGATTATGAGCTTGCGCGCTTGAAAAGAATAAAGCAGAACAATGCCATGGCTATCAAACTTGGCATTAAGGGACTGAATTCAAGTCTGGATGCAATGCAATCCAAACACTCTCTACCTACAGATTCATTCTCAGAATATGATCCTAACAGTGATTTTGAGCTAGAGGGAGACCTAAGTCAATGTAGCTCCCTAGTGGAGGAGTCAGAGGCAAATGCCCTATCTTATTCACCCATCAAGGTGCTTGCTCTAACTTTCCAAGGTTATATGGGTCGCACATATCTTGCACCTGATGCTTTGCATTGTTTCTACTTTGTTGCACTGCCATTAGCTTAGTTTACACATCGTGTATGTGAATACGCCCTGCCTATCCATTTTCAGTACATATTCCATTTGTCATCATACCATATTTATCCATACAAATGTTGTTCTTGTGTATCAGACGTTCAAAAGGAAGAGGGTGATTGCTGATCACGGAGGAGCATGAGCAAAGTATTTGGAAAAGGTAGTGACACCAGATAAATCAAATAGCCCATTAGGTATAGTTGCAATATCACCTGACCCACAAAACACCCCAACTCTAGCAGACTCTAGCCCTACTACACTGGTCATTTTTTATGCCCCAACTCAGCAGACCCCAACTGCAGCAAACAATATGATGATGCCAGTTGACATAGCACTAGCTCTACGACACAAAACCCCCATTCCAGCAAAGAGTACACCAAATCCAGTTGCCAAATCCCTTTTCGAACCAGAGAGAGCCCCAATTGCAGCAAATAGGACCCTTGTTCCATTTCTTCCCAGTTTAGAAGATGAAGCTTATATTGTTGTCAGGAACTTTGTGCGCATCTTTCCTTCATGGAAAGATTATACCACAGACACAGAACAATTTCCAGTCTTCCTCCGCAACTTACGCATAAGTAATGTACTAATGTTATCATGGTAATTATTGCATATCTTTCTGCTGACAGAAGACACAAGATTTCATTATTTTAAATAGGCGAGGACCAAACTGGATTGTCAAGACGAGCAAGGGTTGGTTGCACTTTTCAAGCACTCATTGATGAAGTATCATTCCTACCTGAGGCAAGCGCACTTCAATGGCAAGCCTCTAAAAGAAATTTCTGTAAAGTCTCCGGTGCTACATTTATCACACAGTGACTAGAATAATCTTGTTACACATTGGTCTCATCTGCAGCGTAAGGTACTGTCTATGATATCACATCACAATTTGAACTACATTTCTGCATTTGCCTTAACGTCTCACTTGTACGAAAACTTTTAGCAGAAGAACATTCATTCTCAAGGGACCACATAATCTCGCAACTATACTGCACACTGCATTGCTCTTGTGAGTACCTCTTGCCCTGTATGACCATACTTACTTTCATAGTTGTTTGATTATGTAGCATCACTGCACATGTTAGCCTAGTTATCTGTCGGCGTTCTCGGAACGGGGGTCCCCAGACTTGCCTGCCTGCGGCCCACAGCGTGGCTAAGCTAGCAGGCCGTACAGCCCATCTTCATCAACAAGGCATCCAAGACCCTCGCGAGGCGGACGACGCAAGACCTCCTCTGGAGTAGCCTATCCAGGCAGGCTCGCGAGGAGCGGAGATATCAAGGCGGGGAAAACCTCACGAGGCTCTCGTGACGTGAGCCATGACGAACGGCGCCAGGCGGGCGCCAGCGCGCGCAGCGTCCTTATTTCCTCTTTGGTGCTAAGGAGGCCATCGCAGGCGAAGAGTACCGAGGCATCAGGCAAAGGTTGCTATATTGGTGCAACGAGACCAAGACCAGGAGGACGGCGAGACGGAGGTCATCGTGGATCCCAAGACGGCGTCACCACCAGAGCTTTTCGCAGGCGAAGACCGCTTTTGTCAGGATAGCTTGTACTAGCTGTCCCCCTTCAAATTTGCCCGCCGTTGTTGGCTCCCTTCCCGCTCGATATTTGGGAAGAGGACCAAGGCCTCTATAAATAGGTCTAGTCACCACAGTAGTAGCCATCGGATCCAGAGACACGCACAAGAACACCTCAACCTCAGGAGGCTATTCTTCCCTTGTACTGTTCATCATCAGCCCAAGAGGCAATCCACCACCACCACACTGGAGTAGGGTATTACACCACAACGGTGGCCCGAACCAGTATAAACCTTGTGTCTTTCTGTGTTGCGAGTTCGTCGAGTTCGTCCGCGAGATCTTAGCGAGCTAGGGCGTAGATCGGTAGGAGGGAAAGACTTCGCGCGCACCCCAGTGTTCGAACCTTAAGGGTTTGCCGGAACCCCACATCCGACATTTGGCGCCCCAGGTAGGGGTGCGCTGTAGCTTCCCTTCCATCAGTTCGTCGCTCCGTCGCTCCGTCGTCTCCATGGCGGACGTTCGCCGTGCTCGAGCTGAGCATCGGGCTGCCCTCACCGCCCGCGTCGCTCAGACGGCTCCCGTTGGTGGGCCACCTCGTCGTTCTCCGTCTCCCGCCGCCAACGCTGCCACCGGCCCGGCGGGGAATGAGCAGCAGGCGTCCTCGCTGCATCCTTCAGTGCGGCATGACGGCCGCACCACTACTCCATCACTGACCCCTGCAGGTTCTTTGTCTCACGCGCACCACGCTCCCATGGAGGCACGGGCCGCGCTCCTCGCGGCGAATGAGCTCCTGCGCTACCGCCCCGTCGACGACCTCTATGAGGAGTGGCTTGACCGCGTCCCCGAGCTCGTCTGCACCGCAGGGGGCTCTCCGGCGCCGTCCCACTCTCTGCCTCCCCCTCAACCAGCCACGGGCGACGGGGCTCATGGCGTGCCTCCACCACCTCAGCCCCAAGACGGCGCCTTGGCACCAAGGCGCGCGGCTCCGCGGCGTGATCCGCCGCGCCCAGCGCCCGCGCTCGAAGAGAGAAGCTGCCAAGAATCCCGCGGTCATGAGAAGCTGCACCTGCGCTCCCCACGCCACCTTGTCAAGACCGCGCGCTGCCTGCAGCGGCGCAGCGCGGACCTCGTCAAGACCAAGCTCCGCCTCTGAAGCGGGCCCCGGCAACCACGGCCGGCTGCCGCGCCTTCACCCCGGAGTTGCGTAGCGTTGCCTGGCCAGGCAAGTTCAAGCCGGATCTGCCTCCTCGCTACGACGGCACCGCCAACCCCGCAGAGTTCCTGCAGCTCTATGAGCTGAGCATCAAGGCGGCCAACGGCGATGAAAAAGTCATGGCGAACTGGTTTCCCATGGCTCTCAATGATGGAGCTCGCTCCTGGCTCCTGAACCTGCAGCACAGCTCGATCTCTTCCTGGGACAAGATGCGCGACCGCTTCGTCGCCAACTTCCAGGGCACTCGCGACCGCCCACCGGCCGCGGGTGATCTACGCCGCATCAAGCAACAACCAGGAGAGACCCTCCAGAAGTACATCCAGCGCTTCAACAACACCCGCCTCAAGATCCCCAAGGTCACGGACGAGGCCATCATCTCCGCGTTTTCCGACGGCGCCCGTGACGTCAAGATGAAGGAAGAGCTCGCCATCCACGAGGAGCTCTGCACCTCTCAGCAGTTGTTCAACCTGGCGACAAAGTGTGCAAGAGCTGAGGAGGGGCGCCTCTCTCTCCTTGAGCTGCCAGCCGTGGGCGCGGAGGAGAAGAAGGCCAAGGCCAAGGACGTGAAGCGCAAGGAGGCAGCTGTGCTCGCAGCGGAGCCCGACACCAAGCGGGGCAGAGATCAGCCCGAGTCATCCAAGAACGGCCGACCATTCTGTGCCTTCCACAACCTGAACACCCACAACACCAGCGACTGTCAAGAGCTCAGAGCCATACGGGAAGGACGCTACGGTCGACGCCCCGAGCGCAACGACCGGGGCTACGGTCGCGGAGGAGGACGTGGAGGCGGACGCTGGGACGACCGTGGCCCACGCCAGGAGTGGCGCGACTGGCCTCGTGAGGACCACTGGCAGGACCAACCTCGCGAGGGCGCCTGGAGGGACCCGCCTCGTGAGGATCGCCCCCAGGGCAACACCGGTCTTCCCCCGCTGCCGCCACCAAGAAGGAACGACGACCACCACCAGGATGAGGGGGCTGGGGGCTT
This sequence comes from Triticum aestivum, assembly GCF_018294505.1. Lineage (NCBI taxonomy): Eukaryota > Viridiplantae > Streptophyta > Magnoliopsida > Poales > Poaceae > Triticum > Triticum aestivum. Next base: position 254,361,056 of record NC_057808.1, on the reverse strand, counting down.
CCAGGAGCCGCGTGCGATTGCCTGCATCTTGGGCGGCGCCCTGGCCCCAGCCTCTCAGCGCATCTTCAAACAGTTCGCTCGCGTGGTGAACGCGGTGCTCCCCAAGCTCGAAGCCACGCGCCCGCTCAAGTGGTCCCAATGTGCCATCACTTTCAACTCGGCAGATCAGCTCAAGTGCGCAGCCACCACTGGCGCCCTCCCTATGTTGTGTTCCCCAGTCATCAGCAATGTGCATGTTATCAAGACCCTCATCGACGGCGGTGCAGGGCTCAACGTCCTGTCCGTCGACACGTTCGACAACCTCCAAGTGCCATATGAACAGCTCCAGCCCACCAAGCCTTTCTCAGGAGTGACCGACGGTTCCACCACACCGATAGGGCAGGTCCGCCTGCCTGTCACCTTCGGGGACCGCAAGAACTACCGCACCGAGCTCATCGACTTCGACGTCACGCACATCCGCCTGTCGTACAATGCCATGCTCGGGTATCAAGCCCTGGCCAAGTTCATGGCAGTCACTCATCATGGCTACAACATTCTCAAGATGCCAGGAAGCGGAGGAATCATCACCGTCCCATGTGAAGAGAGGGATACGGTGTGCTCCCTCGAGCGCGCCTTCCAAGCCGCAGCAATCGACGACCCCGACAGCAGAAGTGAAGGCCCTCCGGAGGCCATCCCCAAGAAGAAGCAGCCGCGCCGCGCAGGACCTCAGGAGGATGGCGTCGCGTCAGGAGCCTCGTCAGGATCAGCGCCCGCTCCAGGGGCGCCTCCCTCCATCGCATAGGGAGGCGCGCCCAGCGCCCTCCTTAGGCAGGGCTCGGGGGCTCTCTTCTGGAGGGCCTCTGACCTTGCGAACCTCACGAGGGAGGCGCTTGGGCACCACTTGGAGGTGTGCTTCGCGGCACGTGACCCTCAGGAGAGCACAGGGCAAGGAGTGCCCACCACTCAGGAGTTCATCACCAAGACCACCCAGGAACTGCAAGAAGCAAGAGCCATGCGCGGCGACAGCCGCTCACGAGGCGCAGCTCCACATCCTGGCGAGGATGCTGGGCTGCGTGTCTGCATCGACGTCCCCGGGCTCAACAAGGCCGCATCTCAGGAGCGCTTCTGGCCATCGCGTGTGGGCCGCTGCAAGGGCCCACCACACAGCTATGTTCGCATGCCCTTCGGCTTGCCAAGTGTGGCGTCAGCCCATCAACGCGACCTGCGGCGTGTCCTGGCGGCTCAGGAGGCCAGGCACCACGCCGTCCTGGAGGAGATGGAGACGGTCTTCAGGGAACCTCCCGAGCCCCCAGAGCCTCCCGAGGCTCAGGGTCCCGGTGGCTCGTGAGGAGTCGTTTCTTAAACCCACGCCTTCATCTGCACCAACTCTACTTCGTCTACAGAACTAGGTGACATCTTCCAAGCTCGTTTAAGCTGGGAGCGCCCCTCGGGCTGCATTATTCCCAGGCCACATGGGTTCGTCCCTGTGGCATGTATCCCTTTTGCTTATGTCTTTAGCTTACCTTGCTGGGGGCGCCCTTCGGGCTGCATCATCCCCAAGCCGCTCGGGCCGGACCCAGTGGCATGTATCTTCCTGCATTTATCCAAGTTGATCTGCTCTCCATGCTTAACCTGCCAATGGCTATCGCCAGCTCGATTGCCGCCCGCCACGGGTCTGTTCATCCTATGCAATTCGCTTGCACGTTAAAAGGGGGGCTCCTGAGCATCGCGACTCAGGAGCTCTTACTGGCTCTCCAGCCCTCACCCCCTTGCCTTGACCACGGCATCGCGACCTGGCATACCAGCGGTGGTTGAGCTCGCTCGAGGGCCGGGACCTGAGGACATAGAGTGCTTGCATCTAACCGCCTTGCAGTAACACACAGTCACCAAGACTCAAGACCAAGCGCAACCCGCCTTGAGGTAGGGCCTCGTGAGTCCCGCGCTGGCTCACGAGTGCCCAGATACACCTTGCAGCCCTGTCGTGCAAGCCACGTGTCAGGGCAGGGCTGTACACGCCCCGGGGGCTCCTCCCGGAGGGGGGGCCCCATCCCATGCCCAAGTGGAAGCACCATGATCCGCGCTGGCTGACAACACTGCCGAGGAATGGCTATGCCCGTGCACAAGCAGAAGCACTATGCTCCACGCTGGTGATAAACAACTGAGGGCGGCCCCACGGTCGTACCAACCTCAGGGAGCCCAGAGCTCAGTGCCCAGCCTCACCACAACGCCTCCCCTCAGGAGAGCCGCACGAGGGGGCTGGGCATGGGGGCTGCGCTCGGGTCACGCCCAAGCGCACACCACCCAACCAGGTCCTCCGGACCTGGGCGTCGCGCGCCCCTCCCGAGGCCTCGGCGAGGGCAGGTATGGAAATTGTTTGCACGTCAAGGGGGACTCCTGAGCATCGTGACTCAGGAGCCTAATTGGTCGCGTAGCCCCTCACTCCTTGGTCTATCCTGGTCTTCGGTCGGCCCAATGGTGGTTGAGGTATGCGCGTGACCGGGCTCTGCCGACGTAGAACATTAATCTATCCTCACAAACTCTCCCTATATGTTGTTTGCGCGTCAAGGGGGACTCCTGAGCATCGCGACTCAGGAGCCTAACTGGTCACGTAGCCCCTCACTCCTTGGTTCGTCCTGGTCTCCGGTCGGTCCAATGGCGGTTGAGGTATGCGCGGGGCCGGGCTCTGCTGACGCAGAATGCAAGCAAATAGGAAGGAAATCACAAAATCTCGAAGCAAATATTACTAGCACATTGTTCTCACAATACCAAATGAAAAGTCTAAACGCCTCCACGAGGCCTGATACATGTTGCAGGAACGAAACGGGAAGAATAGCCGCAAGTCACCCCTGGATATCGCCATCGCCTGCGGAAGGTGCTCCCCTGTGGGCAACGATGTTCTCACCTTCACCACCAGCCGCAGGATCCGCGGCGTCGCCAGATAGAGGATCGGATACAAAGCCGCGGAACTTCCCCAGCAAGGCCTCCACTTGACCTTGTACAGTTGCGGCGGCGGCTTCGCAGTGATCTTCAGCCACAGGCTCCAGCCGCTCGTCAACGCGAGTCAGTGCGGCTGAAGACAGGACGCAAGCCTCTACCTCCGCCATGGGACCGAGGCCATCAACGACCTCCTCAAGCGCCTTCACCACGAGAGGAAGCATCTGGGCGGGGCCATCCTCGTCAGTGTCCAGTGGCTTCTCCAGGCCGTGCTCGTAGAGTGTCTTCAGCGCCTTGCGAGATCTCTTCTCAAGATCGGCAAAGGCCACGCGATCTTCGGCCAGGACTCACGCCTTGGCATCAAGATCGGCCTCCCTCGTCCCCATCTTCCGCTCCAACTCTTCCAGCCGGTTGCGCTCGGCAGCCTGCTTCTTCCCCAGCTCCGCCAACTCAGCATCACGGTTCTTGACGGCTTCCTCCCGGGCCTTCATCTCCTCCTCCTTCGCTTGGCGGCAGCGTACCTCATCGGCGTGCTTATCGTTCAGGCTCTGCAACTCGCCCTCCAGCATTTGGCAGCGGTCACGGGCGGCCTTGGCTTCTTTCAGCGCCGCCTCACGATCGGCTGCAGCACTGGCGGGTCCTTGCTTCTCCTTCTCGGGAGCCGCAGCAGCCTGGCCCAGCGCTGCGCGAACCGCCAGATCGGAGTGAAGCCAGCCAGAGGCCAACTCCAGACGCCCGGCCACCAGGCGGGGGTCCGCGCTCAGGAGATCCGCCTGCAGCTGGGTCATCTCCAAAAGGGCACGCTCCAAGACAACAGCAGGAGCAGAAGAACCAGGGAGTGGAGGTGCAGCAGTAGGAGGAAGCGACATCGCCACCAGGGCTTGGGAGACCGCGGGCCCCGGAGCAGCTGGGACCTCGTCAGCCGCGCCAAGCGCCGGCACCTCCGGAGCCAGCGGGGCCATGGGGGCTGATTCCACGCGGTGATGTTCCTCTTGGCCCCGCGAGGACGACCGGGCTGGGGAGATGCGGGCGCTGCTGCCTCCTTTCTCTGCGGAGAGGGGCACGGCCGCCGTATCCTCCTTCCTCTTCTTCGCCGAAGATGTCGGCATGATCAACCAAGGGCGAGCGTCAGAAAATGACAAGTACCAGCAGAGATAAAGCGAAGCTCGAGACACCTACCGGTCCACCGCGAAGTACTCCACCTTCCGCTTGGGAAGCTTGAAGCCTGACAGCATCGGGACCTGAGGGGCAGGCGTTCGGGTCCCGGCAGCAACAGGCGGTGCAGAAGCAGAGCCGGATCCAGCCCCAGGAGGTGTAGGGGTGGAGGCAGCACCACGGGCCACCAGCGACGACCTACCCTTCGTCGGGATGAGGGGTTGCTCCCTCTCCCCTTGGTAGGCGTCGGCCTCGGCATCATCAGGAAGGGCGCGGAGAATCTCGGCCTTGCTCAGAGGGGAAGTCTCCCCCACCTCTTCCAGGGTCTTCTCCGAGTCCACCTCCTCTTCCCCCTCTCCGCGGGATTTGCCAGAAGACACCTCCACTGGGTTCTGCGCCGTAGGAGCTCCCGGAAGCGTCGGCGGCACTAGCCCGCGCGCATCAAAAGTCGTCCTGGAGGCGACGAATTCCACCCGGTCCCTGCGTTGGAACAGGGGAACGAAGGCGCTAGGCGGATACTCCTGGTTGTCCCCGACTATGAGGCACAGGACAGCGTCCAATTCATCGCCAGGCAGGTCCATCGGCCTCAGGCGGGTCTTGTTTTCCTCTTCTTCAAGCTCCCAGAGGGGGCACGCGCGCCTAGAGTGGGGCAACCCGCAACGTCAAGAACTCCCTCAAGAGCATCGCCCCCATTATCCTGGCCGCCCTCGCGTTGCTCGGCTTCAGGTCGGTCATCATCTGCCCCAACAATGATGATGCCCGCTTGTCGACAAGCTTCGCCTTGGGCCACCCCTTGCCCTGCCAGGGCGCCGCCGTTGGCAACGCCAGGCGCGGATCGGCACGCTGGGCATCCATCATGACCCATTTGGATTGGATGCTGTCGGCCCTCTTCCCGGTACTCAAGATTGAGTTGGCCTTGCCGCATGCGACGAAGTTAGCGCATCCGGAGATGTGACCCTCGCTGACACGAAGGAAGAAGAAATGGCAAAGCAACGCCACGGACGGCTTCACGCCCAGGTACGCCTCACAGTAGTAGGCGAAGATGGACAGGAGGAGGACAGAGTTGGGATGGAGATGCAATGCCTACAGACCGTAGTGGTCGAGGACTTCATAAAAGAAATCAGAAAAGGGAGGAACAAACCTGACGGCGACACCGCTCGAGAAGAAGGGGAAGAAGGTGCTTCCCTCGGGCTCCGGCGCATCGGAGGCAAGCCGGAGCTCGGTCGCCCCCCACTCATTGCCCTCGCCCGCCGTCAGCAGGCGCACGGAGGTGAGGCTTTTCTCCGTGACGGTGGGTGCCTCAAGGGCCGGCTCATACCAAGCCGGTGCTGAGGAAGTCTTGACTTTGCGCGGCGCCATGGATTGCGGGTGCAGGATGAGATTGGAGCGGATCTGAAGGTAGCGGTGGCGAGGAGCAAGAAAGGGGATCTGGAGCGAGGCAAGGAAGAAACAATGAAGGCAAGTGCTGCCTGCGCCAACCTTTTGTCAGGTCAAGCAGTTGCCGAGGCAGCGTGGGGAAGCGGAGACGCCCACGTCCAATCAACCGCCACGCGTCAACCGAGGCCGTAGGCTTTTGGGGCCCGTGGTGCTCCGAACTTGACCCTTGGCTTCGCCGCGAAGCCAAGATCGAGCGCACCTTGGGCCCGGGGGCTACTGTCGGCGTTCTGGGAACGGGGGTCCCCAAACTTGCCTGCCTACTGCCCAACAGCGTGGCTAAGCTAGCAGGCCGTATGGCCCATCTTCATCAGCAAGGCATCCAAGACCCTCGCGAGGCGGACGACGCAAGACCTCCTCTGGAGTAGCCTATCCAGGCAGGCTCGCGAGGAGCGGAGATATCAAGGCGGGGCAAACCTCACGAGGCTCTCATGACATGAGCCATGACGAACGGCGCCAGCGCGCGCAGCGTCCTTATTTCCTCTTTGGTGCTAAGGAGGCCATCGCAGGCGAAGAGTACCGAGGCATCAGGCAAAGGTTGCTATATTGGTGCAACGAGACCAAGACCAGGAGGACGGCGAGACGGAGGTCATCGTGGAGCCCAAGACGGAGTCACCACCAGAGCTTTTCGCAGGCGAAGACCGCTTTTGTCAGGATAGCTTGTACTAGCTGTCCCCCTTCAAATTTGCCCGCCATTGTTGGCTCCCTTCCCGCTCGATATTTGGGAAGAGGACCAGGGCCTCTATAAATAGGTCTAGTCACCATAGTAGTAGCCATCGGATCCAGAGACGCGCACAAGCTCGTACGCACAAGGACACCTCAACCTTAGGAGGCTGTTCTTCCCTTGTACTGTTCATCATCAGCCCAAGAGGCAATCCACCACCACCACACTGGAGTAGGGTATTACACCACAACGGTGGCCTGAACCAGTATAAACCTTGTGTCTTTCTGTGTTGCGAGTTCGTCGAGTTCGTCCACGAGATCTTAGCGAGCTAGGGCGTAGATCGGTAGGAGGGAAAGACTTCGCGCGCACCCCAGTGTTCGAACCTTAAGGGTTTGCTGGAACCCCACATCCGACATTATCGTCCATTTGGTGGACATTACAAGATCCGTATGGACTCTTACATAAATTTAGAACCAACCCAATGCTTTCGAAGAGGTTTAGTTCTGCAGTCCTCTTGTAAGGACTGAACGTCGTCTATCACTTTACTTACATTAACAACTACTCCCTCCGTCCCATAATATAAGAACGTTTTGTACAGTACACTAGTGTTCAAAACACTCTTGTATTATGGGAAGAGGGATTGGTTCATTGTGTAGCATTCTGTATCTTATCTCCCTCGCCCACCATTTACTAAAAAATATCAGATCTATATTTAATCTTACCAAAAAGTTGAATACACAGACGATGCCAGTGCAGAAGTGTAGCCCATTGCTCTTGTCAATAAATTTTGTCCTATAACGCTTGTACTTCCAGGGATTAGTAGTTGATTATGTAGCATCAATCTGCATCTTATCTTCATTATCCTCTACCCCTTCCAGTATTATCATATCTATAATTACTCTCTACAAAATGTAGAGTACAGGCAATGCTTATAAAGAAGATTTTGTGCTGAAATTCTTGAGTTATCCTTCCCTTGACATGGAGAAGGGCATTATAAAGCCGGTGTTAACTATTAATGTAAGTCAGTCCTTCTAAAGCCTTTATACTCAACTGTTGTTTAATTTTCTCATACTCCCTATCGTTTAATGCTGTTTAGTTTGTTGTTTCTATCAAAATGCATGTTCGCAACAACCATAAGTTCCGAGTTTTACTTGTAAAACCAAATTCCTTATTCATACCATGCACATTACTTAATACTCCCTATATGTATGCTTGTTTTTGTGGATCTATAATCCAATGTGTGGTGAAGCAGACCACGTTTGCACCTTGTCAGCTCCTATTTTGTCTTACTGATGTGGCCGATGATATGAACAACATGCCATGCACATTAACCTAAATAGATACAATGATTGTCTTTCCCATCATCTATGCTTGTTATGTTGACATGGTAATCCAGTAGTGTGGTGAAGCTCCCTGCATTATGAACAATGCCAAATTATGCAATTGATATTTTGAACTTACTCTTTGTTTTCTAATTTGAAATTGGATGGAATTGACAGCACAGTTATCATCTTTGTTTATACATGTGCAAAACATGTCATCTCTCTGCTTGTTTCAGGGTGATATGCCTGATGGCATGCACAAGTCTGCTGAAGGCTGTGACACAAAGCCAACATATATTGCAGCAAAGAAGGCAAAACATCTTGAAGATAGCGAGACAACCCAAAAGTCTTGTCTTGATACAGTGTTCAAGTTACTTGAGACTAGCAGTCAGACAAGCTCACAGAATTCGATGTCTGAATCAGGTCGATTTCTTCAGTCCCAAGTTCTAGCAGAAAGGAATTCTGCAACTCAACTTCGACTTGAAGTCCTATCTCTAAGAAAGATTGCGGAGAACACCAATGAGAACCTCATTGCTAAACAGCTACACGTGGAAGCTATGACCGACATGCTAGGCCGGTCTCACAACCTTGCTCAGCAGCTTACGCAGCAGTTCCCGCGCAAGGCTAACCTTTCTTGAACTGTCTTGGAAGTGGTCTCAGTTCAGTATTATTTTGTTACGCTGCAATGGTGCCCAGTTTTTGTAATCTGCTTCTTCGTTGCGCTTTATGATCAGTGGTGGCGGACTTTGATGCCTAGTGGATGTAATATACCATAAATCCTTTATTGTATAGTGTAGGTTTATTCTAAGTTACTATGCCATAATTTCTTTATTGTATAGAGTAGGTTTGTTCTTAATTCCTACTAGTTACTACCATCATTTGCTATCTGAAAAAAATTGATGTAGTCGACCGGGCCAAAACATTCGCCTCTAACGGCCCTGGTTTTTAGCAGGCCACAATTAGGCCGGCATGCATCTTTCTTGGGCCCGAATGGCCATTGGGGCCTTCACACTTTGCGCCAGGCCCACAACTTACTCCGCCTTAAATTTTAGTTGGGCCTTTTGTGGACCCATCGCTTAGTTTGGCCCATGTAGCATTGGGCCATTAACAGGCTGAATATTTTGGTGGCCTGTTACGGCCCAGAAGAAACCATGGGCTTTAGCAGGCCAAAATTCATGTTGGGCCTCAATTTTCACTAGTCGTCGACGGGCCTTCAGCAGGTTGAAAGGTAGACCAGGCCTTTTTTGGCCCAGTTATATGACGGACCGTTACCAGGCCGAAACATATTTCGGGCCTGAGTTGGCCGACTGATATCTTGGGCCTTTAAGAGGTCGAAATCTTAGTACACGCATCAACGAGCCGAATTATACGACAGGCCTTTAACAGGCCCAAAGTCACGTTGGGCTGAACAGTTGCCACCTTTATCACGGGTCGTTTGTGGGCGGGATGTAGCATCGGACGATATATGGCCCATGGGAAGGACGGGCCATTCCCAGGCCAAAAGACACACGGGGCTAAAATGGGCCCATCTCTACATCGGGCCTCTAACTGGTCGAAAGTCACTAGGCCGTAATTGGGCCCAAATATTTGGGGAACAATTAACGGGCGAGATCTGGCTTCGGGCCGTAAATGGGCCTTATTAAACAAGCTGTTATTGGGCTGGCCCACTAGTACCTGAGTAAGTACTACGGGCCTTTGACTGGGCCGGCCTTTTTAACCTATATGGGCCTTTGTTGGGCCGTGCCATGTGTCGACATATCATAGGCGCCTCCAGTCCAATGAATGGATGACATCTGTCCCAACGGTGAGCCAACACGTGTTTCCTCTGGCCAATGACAATTTTACACATGGAAAATCCTCATTGGTCTGGGCTGTTAACGGGTTATTGGATCCAAAACCGGACCCGATAGCTTAACGGCGACCCGTTACGGTGGATGCCACGTGTCGGTCACCCTTGACGAAAGCACTTCCATGACGCGCAATTTATCGTCATGGAAATGGACACTTCCATGATGATAATTTTGGTAATGTCATGGAACACTTCTATGACAGCACATGTATGACTATCTTGATTCTCTCATAAAATTGTCATGGATGTACATGCATGACAGAAAACGTGACCTATTGTGACAAACATGTATCATCACGGAAGTGTCTTTTTTTGTAGTGTAGGTGGCCACACACTCTCTCTACTCACGGCTGGTCACAAATCCGGCTGGACCACCTCGACCGGGGCAGGGGTGTAGGTGCATCGTTCACGCTGTCGTCAGCGGCGAGGGAGGAGACCAACGGCTGCCCGCGCGTCCCAATCGGCGGCCGTGCCGTTCTCTCCGAGAGAGCGCCGGCTCGGGAGGGCCTCCGACCCCTTCTTCCTCCCTACGGTATTGTGGCCAAGATGCGGCCTCTCGACGCCGTCTTTGCCACATGCCGATGACCCTCAAGTATATATTCCTTCGAAACCTGCCTTGCTCTACTGCCCCAGCTCCCCACGTGGCTGTGTGTGGATCTTTTTCTACTTCCCTCGGCTGTTCCAAAGCCACCTAGACTTTTACTATTATTAGAGATAAAGCTAGTTCATACAGTCAAATCTCAGAGTTGGTTCAAACAAGGAAGAAAGTGGGAAAGTTGTAGCATGAATCTAGGACTTGGTCCTAAGAGGAAACGGGGGAAAGTAGTAGATACTGGCTACCCAACCGGTCTGTTGGTTGAAAAGGCGAAGAAAGAATGATGGATGGCGAAGGGTGGGGGGAACTGGACCTCTCTCTTGGTTGAAAAAGGAAAGAAAGTGAGGGGTGTTGGGGGGACAACGCAAATGAGAATGAGCAGGTCTAGATTTCCTGTGCTCACATAGGAAAATGTCGTCGAGGAGATAAAAATGAGACAAATGCAGACATGATGCCTGAGTGTTTGCCGCTCTCGGCAACCACATCTGCCTCACCACTTTATGCCCCTGCTATCCCTACGCCCATATCGCTACCATTAATGTAAAATCACATGAAGCATTAAGCAATGCCACCTAATGTCACTATAAGTAATGGTCTAGTGTCGTCGATAAATTGAAGCAATGACACCACCATTTTATGAAGTGTTTCCGTCTTGCTTTATTTCCCATGAATTGTGTTTTTGCAGTTACACTTAAATCTGACACCGCTAACATTGCTTCATCCCAGTGGAACTGCACAAATTTGATTGCACATTTACTGACCATGTGCTACTCTCATGACAGTAATATTAATGATATTGTTCTGCATGTTAATTTAGTGGCAGTATTGGTGTGATGTGATGCTACTTACTTAAGGGCACTTTCATACTGTCAGTCTAGTGCCAATTATAACACAATAGATGTTACTGTTAATCATACGCCACTGCAAATATCTGTCACTGTTTAAATAACCGTATTTCGTATTTTCGCAAATAGGGATGTCTGTCTCCATATCGTTTCTATCTGCGCAATCAAAAGTACACACCTCAGTTTTAGTAAAACTGCACAAAATGAGATGTCTATTCCTAGCTGTCGTCCTCGAACCACCAGTGTTCCAGGTATTCCTACATTGGTTCTAACTAGGTAGAATGACCAACGCAATCTAAAAGAAGCTAATTCGTGCGTTTTACTTCCTGATTGCAGTGCAGGGACGAGCGAAAACAACTGCATCCTAGTCCGGAATGCACTTTCTACGAGTTGATCCATGGACCGAGGACTAGTTGGCACGGCTGCAGGGAGGTTTTTGGGACAGGTGTGCGGACAAGAGGCATTGTGGTCTGCTTATTTCTGCAAATAGCGGTGTGATACGTCTCCAACATATCTATAACTTTTTATTGTTCCATGCTATTATATTATCCATCTAGGATGTTTTATATGCATTTATATATTATTTTATATGATTTTTGTGACTAACCTATTAACCTAGAGCCCAATGCCAGTTTCTGTTTTTCCTTGTTTTTGAGTATCGCAGAAAAGGAATACCAAACGGAGTCCAATTGACGTGCCAATTTTTGATGATTTTTTATGGACCAAAAGAAGCCCCCAGAGTAAAAGAGTTGGGCCAGAAGAGTCCCGAGACGTCCACGAGGGTGGGGGCACGCCCTACCCCCTGGACGCGTCCCCCTATCTCATGGACGACTCGGAGACCCCCCTGACGTGAGACCTACGCCAAAAATTCCTATAAATACAGAAACCTCCAGAACATAACCTAGATCGGGAGTTCCGCTGCCGCATGCCTCTGAAGCCACCAAAAGCCAATCGGGACCCTGTTCCGGCACCCTGCGGAGGGGGATCCCTCACCGGCGGCCATCTTCATCATCCCGGTGCTCTCCATGACGAGGAGGGAGTAGTTCACCCTCGGGGCTGAGGGTATGTACCAGTAGCTATGTGTTTGATCTCTTTCTCTCGTGTTCTTGATATGGCACAATCTTGATGTACCGCGAGCTTTGCTATTATAGTTGGATCTTATGATGTTTCTCCCCCTCTACTTTCTTGTAATGGATTGAGTTTTCCCTTTGAAGTTATCTTATCGGATTGAGTCTTTAAGGATTTGAGAACACTTGATGTTTGTTGATACGTCTCCAACGTATCTATAATTTTTTATTGTTGCATGCTATTATATTATCTGTTTTGGATGTTTAATGGGCTTTAATATACCTTTTTATATTATTTTTGGGACTAACCTATGAACCGGAAGCCCAGTGCAAATTGCTGTTTTTTTGCCTATGTCAGTGTTTCGCAGAAAAGGAATATCAAACGGAATCCAAACGGAATGAAACCTTCGGGAGGATCATTTTCAGAACAAACGCAATCCAGGAGACTTGCAGTGGACGTCAAGGAAGCAACAAGGCGGCCACGAGGTAGGAGGGCACGCCCAGGAGGGTAGGCACGCCCCCACCCTCGTGGGCCCCTCGTGGCTCCACCGACCTACTTCTTTTGCCTATATATATACTCATATACCCTGAAAACATCCAGGAGCACCACGAAACTTATTTTCCACCGCCGCAACCTTCTGTACCCATGAGATCCCATCTTGGGGCCTTTTCCGGCGCTCCACCGGAGGGGGGAATCGATCACGGAGGGCTTCTATATCAACACCATAGCCTCTCCGATGATGTGTTAGTAGTTTACCACAGACCTTCGGGTCCATACTTATTTGCTAGATGGCTTCTTCTCTCTCTTTGGATCTCAATACAAAGTTCTCCTCGATTCTCTTGGAGATCTATTCGATGTAACTCTTTTTGCGGTGTGTTTGCCGAGATCCGATGAATTGTGGGTTTATGAACTTGATTATCTATGAATATTATTTGATTCTTCTCTGAATTCTTATATGCATAATTTGATATCTTTGCAAGTCTCTTCGAATTATCGGTTTAGTTTGGCCTACTAGATTGATCTTTCTTGCAATGGGAGAAGTGCTTAGCTTTGGGTTCAATCTTGCGGTGTCCTTTCGCTGTGAGAGCAGGGGCAGCAAGGCACGTATTGTATTGTTGCCATCGAGGATAGAAAGATGGGGTTTATATCATATTGCTTGAGTTTATCCCTCTACATCATGTCATCTTGCCTAATGCGTTACTCCGTTCTTATGAACTTAATACTCTAGATGCATGCTGGATAGCGGTCGACGTGTGGAGTAATAGTAGTAGATGCAGAATCATTTTGGTCTACTTGACACGGGCGTGATGCCTATATTCATGATCATTGCCTTAGATATCATCATAACTATGCGCTTTTCTATCAATTGCTCGGCAGTAATTTGTTCACCCACCGTAATACATGCTATCTTGAGAGAAGCCACTAGTGAAACCTATGGCCCCTGGGTCTATTTTCTATCATATTAATTTCCTATCAATTAGCTATTTTTATCATCGTTTATTTTGCAATCTTTACTTTCCAATCTATACAACAAAAATACCAAAAATATTTATCTTATTATCTTTATCAGATCTCACTTTTGCAAGTGGCCGTGAAGGGATTGACAACACCTTTATCGCGTTGGTTGCAAGGTTCTTGATTGTTTGTGCAGGTACTAGGGACTTGCATGTAGTCTCCTACTGGATTGATACCTTGGTTCTAAAAAACTGAGGGAAATACTTATGCTACTTTGCTGCATCACCCTTTCCTCTTCAAGGGAAAACCAATGCATGCTCAAGAGGTAGCATATGTCTTGCATGTGCTTATCTGTGGCGACAATGGGATATTCACGTGATCCACTTGATGTATGTTTTGGTGATCAACTTGCGAGGTCAGTGACCTTGTGAACTTATGCATAGGGGTTGGCACACATTTTCGTCTTGACTCTCCGATAGAAACTTTGGGGCACTCTTTGAAGTACTTTGTGTTGGTTTGAATAGATGAATCTGAGATTGTGTGATGCATATCGTATAATCATACCCGCGGATACTTGAGGTGACATTGGAGTATCTAGGTGACATTAGGTTTTTGGTTGATATGTGTCTTAAGGTGTTATTCTAGTACGAACTCTAGGATAGATCGAATGGAAAGAATAGCTTCGTGTTATTTTACTACGGACTCTTGAATAGATCGATCAGAAAGGATAACTTTGATGTGGTTTCGTACCCTACAATAATCTCTTCGTTTGTTCTCTACTATTAGTGACTTTGGAGTGACTCTTTGTTGCATGTTGAGGGATTGTTATATGATCCAATTATGTTATTATTGTTGAGAGAACTTGCACCAGTGAAAGTATGAACCCTAGGCCTTGTTTCAACGCGTTGCAATACCGTTTGTGCTCACTTTTATCATTAGTTACCTTGCTGTTTTTATATTTTCAGATTACAAAAACCTATATCTACCATCCATATTGCACTTGTATCACCATCTCTTCGCCGAACTAGTGCACCTATACAATTTACCATTGTATTGGGTGTGTTGGGGACACAAGAGACTCTTTGTTATTTGGTTGCAGGTTTGTTTGAGAGAGACCATCTTCATCCTACGCCTCCCACGGATTGATAAACCTTAGGTCATCCACTTGAGGGAAATTTGCTACTGTCCTACAAACCTCTGCACTAGGAGGCCCAAAAACATCAACAAGAAGAAGGTTGTGTAGTAGACATCAAGCAATTTCTGGTGCCGTTGCCGGGGAGGTTATTGCTTGAAGGTATATCTCTAGATCTTGCAATCGAATCTTTTAGTTTCTTGTTTTATCACTAGTTTAGTTTATAAAAGAAAACTACAAAAAAGTGGAATTGAGGGTGCCTCATATGCTTCATCTTTTTAATATCTTTCGTGAAAATGATGGAAAGGAAAATTGTGCCCAAGTGCTAGAAGAAGAATGCACTAAAATGTTTGGCACTAAATCTTGGAATGATGAGCATGATTGCAATGTTGTTAGTATGAACTCTATGAATATCCATAGTACTAACGATGATTGCACTAGTCATGATGAAAATGTCTCTTATAAGCATGTCAATTTTTGTGGAGTGCATAGAGTTTGCAAGTACACACCAAATAGGGAAGATAGATTTTGCAAGAGGCATAAGTATTTAGAAACTAAATGGTTGCAAGAAAGGCTTGATGTTTGTGCTGAAAATTTAAATTTTCTTAGCCATCCTTGTGAACTTTGCAATGAACATGGTCATTTAAATATCCAATGCAAATTGTTTCATGATCGAGTCGTGTCCAAAAATTGTGATGACTTGATTTCCCTTGCGCATTGTAATGAACTTAGTTTTCTTGTGGGTTATGAAGAAATGAAACGTATAACTAAGGATATTCCGGAATTTGCCCTTGAGACAGTTCTTGATTTTGATCTAGAGGAAATTTATATGTATTGTGCGGTGAATTGCATTGAAAATCCTTATATTGCCAATTACATAAAGACAAGAAAACTAATAGAAGATGAAGAGAATACTAATGAAAGGGAAGAGACTTCCCAATATCCTCCTATTATTTCTTATGATGAATCGGGTAACGAGGAGGAGCCTTCTATCCAACCAATCTCATTAATAAGGAGCTCCAAAAAGAGGATTAAAGCCACACATGATGCGAAGAAGAAAAAGAAAAGACGGAGAAGCAAAGGTAAAAAGGTATCCCTCCCATATGATGTTGCTCCTATTACTCATTGTGATGATGATAATTGCTATACTATTGGTGTTATCCATACTATTAATGATGAGAGTAATTATGCTTATGATATGAAAAGGCCCAAGCTTGGGGATGCTATGTTTGATGAGAACGACATGTTTGAGAATTTATTTGCTGCAATTAATGTTTGTCCCAAGCTTGGGGATGCTATGTTTTATGAAGATGATATTTTTAACCTCCCATGTTTTGATATGCAAATTTGTTATGATGATAGCATGCCTCCTATTTATGATGATTATATTGATGAAAGTGGGTTTGGGAAGAGTGTCAACTTTAGGAAGTAATGATCCCACTATTTTGGAGGATGTTAAATCTTATTGTGATAATTATAAAAGTGGATTTGGAGAGGTCGTGACTTTATTTAGTAATGATTCCACTATCTTGGAAGAGGTTTCAATTGATTATGATAAGAACAAAGTTGCTACTTATGATGATTATTGTGATGATACTTATGTTATAAAAAGTAGTGATGATTATATTTACAAAACTTTTCATGATTATGATTACCTTTTTTCTGAACATTACTCTTTTAATGTGGAAACAATTAATAGTATTCGAGTTTCTTATGATACTCCCACTATTCCGACTGAGAAGAATTTTCCTTATGTAGAGAGTAGAAAATTTTCTATGCTTGTAGATCATGAAAAGAATGCTTTATGTGATGGTTATATTGTTGAATTCATTCATGATGCTACTGAAAATTATTATGAGGGAGGAATATATGCTTGTAGGAATTGCAGTAATATCAAGTTTCCTCTCTATGTGCTTAAAGTTTTGAAGTTATGCTTGTTTTGCCTTCCTATGCTAGTTGATTATTGTTCCCATAAGTTGTTTGCTCACAAAATCCCTATGCATAGGAAGTGGGTTAGACTTAAATGTGCTAGTCATATTCTTCATGATGCTCTCTTTATGTTTCAATTCTTATCTTTTATGTGAGCATCATTGAAACCATCATGCCTAGCTAAGGGCATTAAAGAAAAGCGTTTGTTGGGAGACAACCCAATATTTACCCTTACTGTTTTTGTGTGTTCACATTATTATGCTACTGTAGTAATCATGTTTTATAGCTTTTGTTTCAATAAAGTGCCAACTAGAACCTTTGGGAAGACTTGGGTGAAGTCTTTGCGATCTTGCTGTAAAAAAAACAGAAACTTTTGCACTCACGAGATTAGCTCCCATTTTTTACTGGAGAGTGATTTTAGGTTGATTATTTTAGCAGATGATTAATAGACAAATTCCTCAGGCCCACAAATTTATTTCAGAATTTATGGAGTTACAGAAGTATTCTAATGATACAGATTACTACAGACTGTACTGTTTTTGACAGATTCTGTTTTCTATGTGTTGTTTGCATTTTGATGAATCTATGAGTAGTATCGGAGGGTATGAACCATAGAGAAGTTGGAATACATTAGATATTACACCAATATAAATAAATAATGAGTTCATTACAGTACCTTAAAGTGGTGATTTGTTTTCTTATACTAACGGAGCTCATAAGATTTTTTGTTGAGTTTTGTGTTGTGAAGTTTTCAAGTTTTGGGTAAAGATTCGATGGACTATGGAATAAGGAGTGGCAAGAGCCTAAGCTTGGGGATGCCCAAGTTACCCCAAGGTAATATTCAAGGACAACCAAGAGCCTAAGCTTGGGGATGCCCCAGATGGCATCCCCTCTTTCGTCTTCGTCTATCGGTAACTTTACTTGGAGCTATATTTTTATTCACCACATGATATGTGTTTTGCTTGGAGCGTCATTTTATTTTATATTGTTTTGCTTGTTGTTTGAAAAAAATACCAAGATCTGAAATTCTTAAATGTTAGAGAGTCTTCACATAGTTACATAATTATTCAATTACTCGTTGATCTTCACTTATATCTTTCGGAGTAGTTTGTCGTTTGCTCTAGTGCTTCACTTATATCTTTTTAGAGCACGGCGGTGGTTTTATTTTGAAGAAATAGATGAACTCTCATGCTTCACTTATATTATTTTGAGAGTCTTAACCAGCATGGTAATTTTCTTTGGTTATGAATTTAGTCCTAATATGATGGGCATTCAAGATGGGTATAATAAAAACATTCATATATAGTGCATTAAAAACTATGAGAAGTTTGATACTTGATAATTGTTTTGATATATAAAGATGGTGATATTAGAGTCATGCTAGTTGAGTAATTGTGAAATTGAGAAATACTTGTGTTGAGGTTTGCAAGTCCCGTAGCATGCACATATGGTAACCGTTGTGTGACAAATTTGAAGCATGAGGTGTTCTTTGATTGCTTTCCTTATGAGTGGCGGTCGGGGACGAACGATGGTCTTTTCCTACCAATCTATCCCCCTAGGAGCATGCATGTAGTTCTTGGTTTTTGATGACTTGTAGATTTTTGCAATAAGTATGTGAGTTCTTTATGACTAATGTTGAGTCCATGGATTATATGCACTCTCACATTTCCATCATTGCTAGCCTCTTCGGTACCGTGCATTGCCCTTTCTCACCTCGAGAGTTCGTGCAAACTTCGCCAGTGCATCCAAACCCCGTGATATGATAGGCTCTATCACACATAAGCCTCCTTATATCTTCCTCAAAACAGCCACCATACCTACCTATTATGGCATTTCCATAGCCGTTCTGAGATATATTGCCATGCAACTTTCCACCGCTCCGTTTATTATGACACGCTTCATCATTGTCATATTGCCTTGCATGATCATGTAGTTGACATCGTATTTGTGGCAAAGCCACCGTTCATAATCATACATGTCACTCTTGATTCATTGCACATCCCGGTACACCACTGGAGGCATTCACATAGAGTCATATTTTTGTTCTAAGTATCTAGTTGTAATTCTTGAGTTGTAAGTAAATAAAAGTGTGATGATCTTCATTATTAGAGCATTGTCCCATGTGAGGAAAAAAAAGAGAAAGGCCAAAAAAAGAGAAGGCCCAAAAAATGAGAAAAAGAGAGAAGGGGCAATGTTACTATCCTTTTTCCACACTTGTGCTTCAAAGTAGCACCATGATCTTCATGATAGAGAGTCTCTTATTTTGTCACTTTCATATACTAGTGGGAATTTTTCATTAGATAACTTGGCTTGTATATTCCAACGATGGGCTTCCTCAAAATGCCCTAGGTCTTTGTGAGCAAGCAAGTTGGATGCACACCCACTTAGTTTGTTTTGTTGAGCTTTCATACATTTATAGCTCTAGTGCATTTGTTGGATGGCAATCCCTACTCCTCGCATTGACATCAATTGATGGGCATATCCATAGCCCGTCGATTAGCCGCGTCGATGTGAGACTTTCTCCCTTTTTGTCTTCTCCACACAACCTCCATAATCATATTCTATTCCACCTATAGTGCTATGTCCATGGCTCGCGCTCATATATTGCGTGAAAGTTGAAAAAGTTTGAGAATACTAAAGTATGAAACAATTGCTTGGCTTGTCATCGGGGTTGTGCATGATGGGAGCATTTTGTGTGACGAAAATTAAGCATGGCCAAACTATATGATTTTGTAGGGATGAGCTTTCTTTGGCTATGTTATTTTGAGAAGACATAATTGCTTGGTTAGTATGCTTGAAGTATTATTGTTTTTATGTCAATATTAAACTTTTGTCTTGGATCTTTCTGATCTGAACATTCATGCCATAATAAGGAAAATTACATTCAAAATTATGTTAGGTAGCATTCCACATCAAAAATTCTGTTTTTATCATTTACCTACTCCAGGACGAGCAGGAATTAAGCTTAGGGATGCTTGATATGTCTCCAACGTATCTATAATTTTTATTGTTCCATGCTATTATATTATCCATCTAGGATGTTTTACATGCATTTATATGCTATTTTATATGATTTTTGGGACTAATCTATTAACCTGGAGCCTAGTGCCAATTTCTGTTTTTTCCATGTTTTTTAGTATCGCAGAAAAGGAATACCAAACGGAGTCCAATTGACGTGCCAATTTTTGATGATTTTTTATGGACCGAAAGAAGCCCCCGGAGTAAAAGAGTTGGGCCAGAAGAGTCCCGGGCTGTCCACGGGGGTGGGCGGCGCGCCCTACCCCCCTGGGCGTGTGCCCCTATCTCGTGGACGACTCGGAGACCCCCCTGACATGAGACCTACGCCAAAAATTCCTATAAATACAGAAACCTTCAGAACATAACCTAGATCGGGAGTTCCGCCGCCGCAAGCCTCTATAGCCACGAAAAACCAATCGGGACCCTGTTCCGGCACCTTGCCGGAGGGTGGATCCCTCACTGGTGGCCATCTTCATCATCCCGGTGCTCTCCATGACGAGGAGGGAGTAGTTCACCCTCGGGGCTAAGGGTATGTACCAGTAGCTGTGTGTTTGATCTCTCTCTCTCTCTCTCTCTCTCGTGTTCTTGATATGGCACGATCTTGATGTACCGCAAGCTTTGTTATTATAGTTCGATCTTATGATGTTTCTCCCCCTCTACTTTCTTGTAATGGATTGATTTTTCCCTTTGAAGTTATCTTATCGGATTGAGTCTTTAAGGATTTGAGAACACTTGATGTATGTCTTGCATGTGCTTATCTATGGCGACAATGGGATATTCACGTGATCCACTTGATGTATGTTTTGCTGATCAACTTGCGAGTTCAGTGACCTTGTGAACTTATGCATAGGGGTTGGAACACGTTTTCGTCTTGACTCTCCGGTAGAAACTTTGGGGCACTCTTTGAAGTACTTTGTGTTGGTTTGAATAGATGAATCTGAGATTGTGTGATGCATATCGTATAATCACACCCGCTGATACTTGAGGTGACATTGGAGTATCTAGGTGACATTAGGGTTTTCGTTGATTTGTGCCTTAAGGTATTATTCTAGTACGAACTCTAGGATAGATCGAACGGAAAGAATAGCTTCGTGTTATTTTACTACAAACTCTTGAATAGATCGATCAGAAAGGATAACTTTGAGGTGGTTTCGTACCCTACAATAATCTCTTCGTTTGTTCTCCGCTATTAGTGACTTTGGAGTGACTCTTTGTTGCATGTTGAGGGATTGTTATATGATCCAATTATGTTATTATTGTTGAGAGAACTTGCACCAGTGAAAGTATGAACCCTAGGCCTTGTTTCAACACGTTGCAATACCGTTTGTGCTCACTTTTATCATTAGTTACCTTGCTGTTTTTATATTTTCAGATTACAAAAACCTATATCTACCATCCATATTGCACTTGTATCACCATCTCTTCGCCGAACTAGTGCACCTATACAATTTACCATTGTATTGGGTGTGTTGGGGACACAAGAGACTCTTTGTTATTTGGTTGCAGGGTTGTTTGAGAGAGACCATCTTCATCCTACGCCTCCCACGGATTGATAAACCTTAGGTCATCCACTTGAGTGAAATTTGCTACTGTCCTACAAACCTCTGCACTTGGAGGCCCAACAACGTCAAGAAGAAGGTCGTGTAGTAGACATCACGGTGCTTAAATTTAATGGAATGCACAAGAATTTCACCTTGTCAGTAAACTACATGGTGTAGTTCAGTATTCCAGCTGAGAACACAATCATAATTGGTTATTCTGGAATGAGAGAACCTAACCCTGGATGGTGGCAACAAGAAAAAACGAGAGTGAACTCCAGGAAATTTAAGCCTGCCGGGAGGCCCTTTGCTCAGAGAAGCATTGCTTGTTTTTTCCTCATTTGTAAACCTTCTCACAACTTTCTCTTTTGGTGTGAACTAGTATGTGTTTGTTATGTTCTATGAATCATTGAGATGTAAAATTGCTTAACTTATGCTTTTCAAGTTTTTTATGAAGCCGAGTTTAATGTGAGTGTTCCACATGAACGCTGGACTAGCGTGTGAATGTTTGGAATTTACATTGTGGCCTCAGTTAACTGCATGAACCACTATAACAAGATACATAGTTGCTTATATGTCAGACAACAGATTATTGATTGTTAGTTGGTCGATAGCCTAGTGTTGAAGCGAGATGAGCCAATGTGTCGTGTTTTGCACAACTGCTTACAAGTGGGGTAGCACCAACAGTGTTTACAAGTACTTATGTATACGTGGTGCACATTTCTCGAACGAGTACTCTATTTCATCAAACACACACTGCTCGTATGATAAACCGTGACAACTTATGTCTTACCATGCCATATTCATGAAAAACTAGTGAGGACGCATCTGTTTCGGCAACAATTACGATGGTTCTCACATGATTCACGGGCACACAAAAGTAGCAGCGGTTCCCATAGACGGATTCAAACAGAGTACTAGCCCCAGAGGGCTCGATTATAGGCAAGGTTCAGATAAGTAGACACAACACAAACTAGTATTAAACACTATCAGGGGCAACTATTTCATGCCTCAATCTAATTTGGGCTGGACACAAGACGGACCTTGCCATGAACATCATCGAGGATGTCCGGCAGCAGCTCAATCCTGTGAACCTTCATGAAGATAACCTTGTGGCCTTGCCACTCATAAACTTGTTTGTGGAAGCATGCCACATCATCTTCCTGTGTAAGTTTGACAAGAACAGTATGCCTCACAAACGAAGTAGTAGCTTTGAACTTCTTGTGCTTCAGTACACCCTAGACAACACGCCTCACAACAGTGAGGCTGGAATACAACTCGACATCGTTATTAGCGCAAATGGCTTCTAGGATCCAATAGCCTAAGAACTATGTTTTTCTAGTGCGTATATTCAGGTTATCTGCCTCATAGCGAGTGACATGTACAACCACACAATCCTTGTCTGCATCAGGGCTCTAATTGAAACAGAAACAAATTCTGAATTACTTTCCAGTATAAGAAACACAAGTTATTTAAACCACTATGTATAGCATGGCATCAAAGGTAATAAAATTTTGCATTATTCATCACCACATACTTAGATGAAAAACCACAATCGAGATCGGCAAAGAAGAAAATCACCTTGGGCAGCTCAGCGGGGGGGGACACATCCTTGAAGGGGGAAAACTGCTCCTGAAGTGCCATGGGGGATGTAACCTCAAATGGGGCGTTGACCATCTCAGTAGTGGCCGTGAGCATATCTGGGGCCGGCTCGGTGGCTGCCTCCATCTTCTTGGAGCTCTCTGTCTTGTGGGGATCAGCCTCCCACGTCTGCTCCAATTTTGGTAGATCTTTGCCTGGTTCTCCTTGGTCCATCATGAAACTGGTGAATACTAGGAGACCACTGAAAGGAAAACACAATCGCAATGACAATGAAACAAAAAAGAGTGTGAGGATCGGTTACTGCTTTGCAAAAGTTCCTTTTTTTCTCTGAACAAAAACATACCAATATCACGGATCCGCTTACCTTCCCTTCGTTGGGAGAGAAGAACAGTGGCAGATGCGAGTGTTGGCTTTCTTGAAAACGGTGAGGGAGAAGGGGATTCAACGAAGATTGAAATGATGGTTGCTTCGTCCGTCAAACTTAGACTGTGGGGAGGTGGGGTTTTGTGATACGACGGCTCGTTACTGCCGCGCTACGACCGGGGTGACTCTCCGCCTACATACTGCCTTCTAATTTGGTGGATGGCATTTGGGCCCACGCGCGGCATGGCCCGCATGTCGGTGAACAAAAGTAAAACGTCATTCAGCAGAGGGAGACGTTTCGATGACCTAGGAGGAGCCAGAAGCGATAGTGTATCCACTGTACTGGTAGTAATTGTTTTTCTAGTAGCTGTAGAGTGTCTCCACTGTACTAGTAGTAATTGTTTCTCTGGGCCCAAGACAAAATAGCCCATCGACCCTAGTAAATAATAAAATCAATTCAAAAGCCCATATATTTACTTAATGAGAGGCGCTACCCACACCCAGCACACCTCCCCCCAAAAAAACCTGGGTGCTCTTCTTCCTCCTCACTCCCACCCACCTCACGTCAGCTCGCTCCACTAGTACCCCCAAATTCCTCACCTCACTCCTACAGAAAACCCCAGCTCCCCTTCTTCCTCACTACTACAGAAAAACCCCAACTCCCCTTCTTCTTCACTCGCACTACAACTAGGCTCATCATTTGTTACTCTGCTCAAATCCGTGAGCGTGACGTGACGCCCTCGAGGAAAATGGAGTCGGCTGACCCCAGCGCCAAGAAGATGAGGCTCCCGCCAACGGCAACGCCTGTTGTAGATCCCACACCCGGCAGCGCGGGGAGAAGCGGCAACCCCGCCCCCACTGGATCCCAGGAACCCGTAGAATCTCGGGTGGACCGCATCAGCGATCTCCCGGACGCCGTCCTTGGGGAGATCATCTCGCTTCTCCCCACCAAGGATTGCTGCGGCACCCAAGTCCTCTCAATTCGGTGGCGCCCTCTATGGCCGTGCCCCTTAATCTCGACTGTCGTTAGCTATCTCTCTTCAATGATTTTGAAATCCCCAAAGCCATCATCTCCTCCCACCAGGGCTCCGTTCAAAGCCTGTGCATCCCGTTATGCTACCTGAGCAAGCATACCATGCACTGCACGGTGGACGCCTGGCTGAAATCCCCTAAATTCACAGAACTACAGCTGCTTGAGTTCTACTATTCCCCTGGAAATCACCTACCAGATACCGAATGCCATCTACCTGTGCCCTCAGCACCGATGTCCATCTCACGGTTTTCCTCCTCTCTCCACACCGCCACCTTTGTGCTGTGCTACCTACCAGACAATCCGGTACTTAACCTTCGACTCCCATTTCTCAAGAAACTTTCACTTGTGCGGGTTCGTATATCGGAGGCCTCATTGCACAGCATCATCCACTCCAGTTGCCCTGCCCTGGAGTGCTTCGTGCTTCTTTTCACAGTTAGAATCGGTTGTCTCCAAATAAAGTCGCCTAACCTTGTAAGAATTGGAATTTCTTTTGAGGGAAGGAAGCTCATCATCCAAGATGCCCCTTCACTTCAAAGGTTGATCCTTGATTCTAGTTATTCACCGTCGCAAATAACCATCCTCTCTGCGCCTAAACTGGAGACCTTGGGTGTAATACATGATCTCTGTGCTCATTTCAAGATGGTGTTTGGCTCCACAGTTCTTCAGGTACTTTATATTATCATCTACACTTGTAACCATAAGCTGCATTTTAAATTTCTGTGCATAAGTTATATATCATCTCGGAGTACACATTTTGTACTAATATTATGTTCTATGCTCAATGAAGAGTTTCTCCATGGATAGCCTATCAATGGTGTTGGATTCTGTCAAGATCTTATATATTCAAATGAATAGTTTTGATCTGAACAAGATTATTGGCTTGCTGCAATGCTTTCCATGTCTGGAGAAGTTGTATATAAAGGTGATAATTTCACGCACATTGGAAGCCCGCATATAGTGTACTAGAATTAACCGTTCAGCTGTTGCTCTTTCCACACTCTTTTCTTAGACCTTAACTGTTTTCAATCTTCATGTCTATTTAGGTAACAGGACGCGGTAAGAAAGTTCTGACCAGTCGGTGGATTCATAAGCACCAGGATTTTCTCACTTCTCATGACATTCGATTGAAGACAATAACGCTAGAACGATATGTAGCAAAGCATGCAAACACTAGATTTGTCACATTCTTCCTGCTGAATGCGAGGTTACTATTGTCCATCAGGCTTAAGTTTATCAGCAGCATGGTTTTGATGGATGGGTATGTCGAAGACCAAAAAAGGAGTTTCAGGTGGGCAAAAGAGCTTCTGAACGTGCCAGGCTTCTATTTACAATATTGTTGTCATAATCCAGTAAATTTTATGACCCAGGATGTTCATTCTATGGACCTGACCGATCCATGTGACTGTGATTGCCGAAAACAGTGCTGGAGTTAGATGTTGTTGCCCTTTTCAACCTGGGTTTTGTCTAAACCTGATGAACAATTAACCCTCGTGCTTTTGTACAGTTTGTAAGCTGGAGTTAGATGTTCTTGCCCTTCTCAACTCTGTCGTGATTGTCATATTTTCTATGAAACAAGGCAAATGGCTTGCCATTCGTTT
Source organism: Triticum aestivum (assembly GCF_018294505.1). Taxonomy (NCBI): domain Eukaryota; kingdom Viridiplantae; phylum Streptophyta; class Magnoliopsida; order Poales; family Poaceae; genus Triticum; species Triticum aestivum. The sequence goes on along the minus strand of NC_057808.1, from coordinate 254,335,543 downwards.
AATTTAGAGTGAAATATTGTAACAAATCCCAACCAAGGGAAATAACATCACTCTCGCCGGCTGCTTGAGCTCACTATGCATTACAAAAGCCAAGTGATTAGCCCCCACCAGCACCCACAAACTTATTTTGAACTAGCACACCAAATGGGCTGTAAATTTTCATAGGAAATGCTGCATGACCGTGACAGATTTGGATTTTGATATTTGGGACCCATGAGGAAATAGCCTATCCAAGGTGGTGTCAACTTACTAGCTAGTCAACAAACGATTCTGCCTACCAGCTGTTGGATTGACATCCAACATCTATCGTGTATCTTCTATCTCTTGTCTTCTTCCTCCAGCCGCCAAAACCAAACCACCCCGTCGGCTCCGCCTACTCCCACCTCCCATGGATGGCTGTGCCTCCGCCGCTCTACCGTACCCTGTTGGAAATATGCCCTAGAGGCAATAATAAATGGTTATTATTATATTTCTTTGTTCATGATAATTGTCTATTGTTCATGCTATAATTGTGTTATCCGGAAATCGTAATGCATGTGTGAATACATAGACTACAACGTGTCCCTAGTAAGCCTCTAGTTGACTAGCTCGTTGATCAACAGATAGTCATGGTTTCCTGACTATGGACATTGGATGTCATTGATAATGGGATCACATCATTAGGAGAATGATGTGATGGACAAGACCCAATCCTAAGCATAGCTCAAAGATCATGTAGTTCGTTTGCTAGAGCTTTTCCAATGTCAAGTATCTTCTCCTTAGACCATGAGATCGTGCAACTCCCGGATACCGTAAGAGTACTTTGGGTGTGCCAAACGTCACAACGTAACTGGGTGACTATAAAGGTACACTACGGGTATCTCTGAAAGTGTCTGTTGGGTTGGCACGGATCGAGACTGGGATTTGTCACTCCGTATGACGGAGAGGTATCTCTGGGCCCAGTCGGTAATGCATCATCATAATGAGTGCACTGTGACTAAGGCGTTAGTCACGGGATCATGCATTGCGGTATGAGTAAAGAGACTTGCCGGTAACGAGATTGAACAAGGTATTGGATACCGACGATCGAATCTCGGGCAAGTAACATACCGATTGACAAAGGGAATTGTATACGGGATTGATTGAATCCTCGACATCGTGGTTCATCCGATGAGATCATCGTGGAACATGTGGGAGCCAACATGGGTATCCAGATCCCGTTGTTGGTTATTGACCGGAGAGGCGTCTCGGTCATGTCTGCATGTCTCCCGAACCCGTAGGGTCTACACACTTAAGGTTCGGTGACGCTAGGGTTGTAGAGATATGAGTATGCGGAAACCCGAAGTTGTTCGGAGTCCCGGATGAGATCCCGGACATCACGAGGAGTTCCGAAATGGTCCGGAGGTGAAGAATTATATATAGGAAGTCAAGTTTCGGCCACCGGGAAAGTTTCGGGGGTCACCGGTATTGTACCGGGACCACCGGAAGGGTCCCGGGGGTCCACCGGGTGGGGCCACCTATCCCGGAGGGCCCCATGGGCTGAAGTGGGAAGGGAACCAGCCCTTAGTGGGCTGGGGCACCCCCCATGGGCCTCCCCCCTGCGCCTAGGGTTGGAAACCCTAGGGTGGGGGGCGCCCCACTTGCCTTGGGGGGCAAATTCCCCCCCTGGCCGCCGCCGCCCATGTAGATGGGCTCCTGGCCGGCGCCCCCCCCCCCCTCCCAGGGGGCCTATATAAAGGGGGGGAGGGGGGCAGCAACACAATAGCCTTGGGCGCCTCCCTCCTCCCCTGCAACACCTCTCCCTCTCGCAGAAGCTTGGCGAAGCCCTGCCGAGACCCCGCTACTTCCACCACCACGCCGTCGTGCTGCTGGATCTTCATCAACCTCTCCTTCCCCCTTGCTGGATCAAGAAGGAGGAGACGTCGCTGCTCCGTACGTGTGTTGAACGCGGAGGTGCCGTCCGTTCGGCACTCGGTCATCGGTGATTTGGATCACGGCGAGTACGACTCCATCAACCCCGTTCATTGGAACGCTTCCGCTCGCGATCTACAAGGGTATGTAGATGCACTCATTTCCCCTCGTTGCTAGTATACTCCATAGTTGGATCTTGGTGAGCGTAGGAAAATTTTAAAATTCTGCTACGATCCCCAACAGTGGTATCAGAGCCAGGCCTATGCATAGTTACTATGCACGAGTAGAACACAAAGCAGTTGTGGGCGTAGATGTTGCCAATTCTTCTTGCCGCTACTATTCTTATCTTGTTTCGGCGGTATTGTGGGATGAAGCGGCCCGGACCGACCTTACACGTACGCTTACGTGAGACAGGTTCCACCGACTGACATGCACTAGTTGCATAAGGTGGCTAGCGGGTGTCTGTCTCTCCCACTTTAGTCGGAACCGATTCGATGAAAAGGGTCCTTATGAAGGGTAAATAGAAATTGGCATATCACGTTGTGGTCATACGTAGGTAAGAAACATTCTTGCTAGAAACCTACAAGCCACGTAAAAACTTGCAACAACAGTTAGAGGACGTCTAACTTGTTTTTGCAGCATGTGCTATGTGATGTGATATGGCCAGAAGATGTGATGAATGATATATGTGATGTATGAGATTGATCATATTCTTGTAATAGGAATCACGACTTGCATGTTGATGAGTATGACAACTGGCAGGAGCCATAGGAGTTGTCTTTATTTTTTGTATGACCTGCGTGTCATTGAATAACGCCACGTAAATTACTTTACTTTGTTGCTAAACGCGTTAGCCATAGAAGTAGAAGTAATCATTGGCGTGACAACTTCATGAAGACACAATGATGGAGATCATGATGATGGAGATCATGGTGTCATGCCGGTGACGAAGATGATCATGGTGCCCCGAAGACGGAGATCAAAGGAGCAAAATGATATTGGCCATATCATGTCACTATTTGATTGCATGTGATGTTTATCATGTTTTGCATCTTATTTGCTTAGAACGACGGTAGTAAGTAAGATGATCCCTTATAATAATTTCAAGAAACTGTTCACCCTAACTGTGCACCGTTGCGAAGGTTCGTTGTTTCGAAGCACCACGTGATGATCGGGTGTGATAGATTCTAACGTTCGCATACAACGGGTGTTGACGAGCGTAGCATGTACAGACATGGCCTCGGAACACACGCAATACACTTAGGTTGACTTGACGAGCCTACCATGTACAGACATGGCCTCGGAACATGGAGGACCAAAAGGTCGAGCATGAGTCGTATAGAAGATACGATCAACATGGAGATGTTCACCGATCTTGACTAGTCCGTCTCACATGATGATCGGACATGACCTAGTTAACTCGGATCATGTTTCACTTACATGACTAGAGGGATGTCTATCTAAGTGGGAGTTCATTGAATAATTTGATTATATGAACTTAATTATCATGAACTTAGTCTAAAATCTTTACAATATGTCTTGTAGATCAAATGGCCCACGTTGTCCTCAACTTCAACGTGTTCCTAGAGAAAACCAAGCTGAAAGATGATGGTAGCAACTATACGGACTGGGTCCGGAACCTGAGGATCATCCTTATAGCAGCCAAGAAATATTATGTCCTAGAAGCACCGCCAGGTCAAGCACCAATCCCAGAGAACCAAGACGTTATGAACGCTTGGCAATCACGTGCTGATGATTACTCCCTCGTTCAGTGCGGCATGCTTTACAGCTTAGAACCGGGTCTCCAAAAGCGTTTTGAGAAACATGGAGCATATGAGATGTTCGAAGAGCTGAAAATGGTTTTCCAAGCTCATGCCCGAGTCGAGAGATATGAAGTCTCCGACAAGTTCTTCAGCTGTAAAATGGAGGAAAATAGTTCTGTTAGTGAGCACATACTCAGAATGTCTGGGTTACACAACCACTTGTCTCAGCTGGGAGTTAATCTCCCGGATGACGCTGTCATTGACAGAATCCTTCAGTTGCTTCCACCAAGCTACAAGAGCTTTGTGATGAACTTCAATATGCAGGGGATGAAAAAGACCATTCCTGAGGTATATTCGATGCTGAAATCAGCGGAGGTGGAGATCAGAAAAGAACATCAAGTGTTGATGGTGAATAAAACCACTAAGTTCAAGAAGGGCAAGGGTAAGAAGAACTTCAAGAAGGACGGCAAGGGAGTTGCCGCGCCCGGTAAGCCAGTTGCCGGGAAGAAGTCAAAGAATGGACCCAAGCCTGAGACTGAGTGCTTTTATTGCAAGGGAAGTGGTCACTGGAAGCGGAACTGCCCCAAATACTTAGCGGACAAGAAGGCCGGCAACACCAAAGGTATATGTGATATACATGTAATTGATGCGTACCTTACCAGTAGTCGTAGTAGCTCCTGGGTATTTGATACCGGTGCGGTTGCTCATATTTGTAACTCAAAACAGGAACTGCGGAATAAACGGAAACTGGCAAAGGACGAGGTGACGATGCGCGTCGGGAATGGTTCCAAGGTCGATGTGATCGCCGTCGGCACGCTACCTCTGCATCTACCTACGGGATTAGTTTTAAACCTCAATAATTGTTATTTAGTGCCAGCTTTGAGCATGAACATTGTATCTGGATCTGGTTTAATTCGAGATGGCTACTCATTTAAATCCAAGAATAATGGTTGTTCTATTTATATGAGAGATATGTTTTATGGTCATGCCCCGCTGGTCAATGGTTTATTCTTGATGAATCTCGAACATGATGTTACACATATTCATAGTGTGAATACCAAAAGATGTAAAGTTGATAACGATAGTCCCACATACTTGTGGCACTGCCGCCTTGGTCACATTGGTGTCAAACGCATGAAGAAGCTCCATGCAGATGGACTTTTGGAGTCTCTTGATTACGAATCATTTGACACGTGCGAACCATGCCTCATGGGTAAGATGACCAAGACTCCGTTCTCCGGAACAATGGAGCGAGCAACCAACTTATTGGAAATCATACATACCGATGTATGCGGTCCAATGAGTGTTGAGGCTCGCGGAGGATATCGTTATGTTCTCACTCTCACTGATGACTTAAGTAGATATGGGTATGTCTACCTAATGAAACACAAGTCTGAAACCTTTGAAAGGTTCAAGGAATTTCAGAGTGAGGTTGAGAATCAACGTGACAGAAAAATAAAAGTCTTATGATCAGATCGTGGTGGAGAATATTTAAATCACGAATTTGGTGCGCACTTAAGGAAATGTGGAATCGTTTGACAACTCACGCCGCCTGGAACACCTCAGCGAAACGGTGTGTCCGAACGTCGTAATCGCACTCTATTGGATATGGTGCGATCTATGACGTCTCTTACCGATTTACCGCTCTCATTTTGGGGCTATGCTTTAGAGACTGCCGCATTCACTTTAAATAGGGCTCCATCGAAATCCGTTGAGACGACACCGTATGAATTATGGTTTGGGAAGAAACCTAAGCTGTCGTTTCTAAAAGTTTGGGGATGCGATGCTTATGTCAAGAAACTTCAACCTGAAAAGCTCGAACCCAAGTCGGAGAAATGCGTCTTCATAGGATACCCTAAGGAAACTATTGGGTATACCTTCTACCTAAGATCCGAAGGCAAGATCTTCGTTGCCAAGAACGGGTCCTTTCTGGAGAAAGAGTTTCTCTCGAAAGAATTAAGTGGGAGGAAAGTGGAACTTGATGAGGTGATAGTCACCCCTTCCGTACCGGAAAGTAGCGCAGCGCGGGAAGATGTTCCTGTGGTGCCTACACCGACTGGGGAGGAAGTTAATGATGATGATCATGAAGCTTCGGATCAAGTTACTACTGAACTTCGTAGGTCCACAAGGACACGTTCCGCACTAGAGTGGTACGGCAACCCTGTCCTGGAAATCATGTTGTTAGATAACAGTGAACCTTCGAACTATGAAGAAGCGGTGGCGGGCCCGGATTCCGACAAATGGCTAGAAGCCATGAAATCCGAGATAGGATCCATGTATGAAAACGAAGTATGGACTTTGACTGACTTGCCCGATGATCGGCGAGCCATAGAAAACAAATGGATCTTTAAGAAGAAGACAGACGCGGATGGTAATGTGACCATCTATAAGGCTCGACTTGTCACTAAGGGTTATCGACAAGTTCAAGGGGTTGACTACGATGAGACTTTCTCACCCGTAGCGAAGCTGAAGTCCGTCCGAATCATGTTAGCAATTGCCGCATACTATGATTATGAGATATGGCAGATGGACGTCAAAACGGCATTCCTTAATGGCTTCCTTAAGGAAGAATTGTATATGATGCAGCTCGAAGGTTTTGTCGATCCTAAGAATGCTAACAAAGTGTGCAAGCTCCAGCGCTCAATCTATGGGCTGGTGCAAGCATCTCGGAGTTGGAACATTTGCTTTGATGAGATGATCAAAGCGTTTGGGTTTACACGGACTTATGGAGAAGCCTGTGTTTACAAGAAAGTGAGTGGGAGCTCTGTAGCATTTCTCATATTATATGTGGATGACGTACTATTGATGGGAAATGATATAGAATTCTTCGAAAGTATAAAGGCCTATTTGAATAAGTGTTTTTCAATGAAGGACCTTGGAGAAGCTGCTTATATATTAGGCATCAAGATCTATAGAGATAGATCAAGACGCCTCATTGGTCTTTCACAGAGTACGTACCTTGACAAGATATTGAAGAAGTTCAATATGGATCAGTCCAAGAAGGGGTTCTTGCCTGTATTGCAAGGTGTGCAATTGAGCACGGCTCAATGCCCGACCACGGCAGAAGATAGAGAAAAGATGAGTGTCATCCCCTATGCCTCGGCCATAGGGTCTATTATGTATGCCATGATGTGTACCAGACCTGATGTAAACCTTGCCGTAAGTTTGGTAGGAAGGTACCAAAGTAATCCCGACATGGAACACTGGACAGCGGTCAAGAATATCCTGAAGTACCTGAAGAGGACTAAGGATATGTTTCTCGTTTATGGAGGTGACGAAGAGCTGGTCGTATAGCGTTACGTCGACGCTAGCTTCGATGCAGATCTGGATGACTCGAAGTCACAAACCGGATACGTGTATATTTTGAATGGAGGAGCAGTAAGCTGGTGCAGTTGCAAGCAAAGCGTCGTGGCGGGATCTACATGTGAAGCGGAGTACATGGCAGCCTCGGAGGCAGCACAGGAAGCAGTCTGGATGAAGGAGTTCATTACCGACCTAGGGGTGATTCCAAATGCGTCGGGCCCGATGACTCTCTTCTGTGACAACACTGGAGCTATTGCCCTTGCGAAGGAGCCCAGATTTCACAGGAAGACCAGGCATATCAAGCGTCGCTTCAACTCCATTCGTTAAAGTGTTCAGAATGGAGACATAGATATTTGTAAAGTACATACGGATCTGAATGTAGCAGATCCGTTGACTAAACCTCTCCCTAGAGCAAAACATGACCAACACCAGGACGCAATGGGTGTTCGATTCATCACAATGTAACTAGATTATTGACTCTAGTGCAAGTGGGAGATTGTTGGAAATATGCCCTAGAGGCAAGAATAAATGGTTATTATTATATTTCTTTGTTCATGATAATTGTCTATTGTTCATGCTATAATTGTGTTATCCGGAAATCGTAATGCATGTGTGAATACATAGACTACAACGTGTCCCTAGTAAGCCTCTAGTTGACTAGCTCGTTGATCAACAGATAGTCATGGTTTCCTGACTATGGACATTGGATGTCATTGATAACGGGATCACATCATTAGGAGAATGATGTGATGGACAAGACCCAATCCTAAGCATAGCTCAAAGATTGTGTAGTTCGTTTGCTAGAGATTTTCCAATGTCAAGTATCTTCTCCTTAGACCATGAGATCGTGCAACTCCCGGATACTGTAAGAGTAATTTGGGTGTGCCAAACGTCACAACGTAACTGGGTGACTATAAAGGTACACTACGGGTATCTCCGAAAGTGTCTGTTGGGTTGGCACGGATCGAGACTGGGATTTGTCACTCCGTATGACGGAGAGGTATCTCTGGGCGCACTCGGTAATGCATCATCATAATGAGCTCAATGTGACTAAGGCGTTAGTCACGGGATCATGCATTGCATTACGAGTAAAGAGACTTGCCGGTAACGAGATTGAACAAGGTATTGGGATACCGACGATCGAATCTCGGGCAAGTAACATACCGATTGACAAAGGGAATTGTATACGGGATTGATTGAATCCTCGACATCATGGTTCATCTGATGAGATCATCGGGGAACATGTGGGAGCCAACATGGGTATCTAGATCCCGCTGTTGGTTATTGACCGGAGAGGCGTCTCGGTCATGTCTGCATGTCTCCCGAACCCGTAGGGTCTACACACTTAAGGTTCGGTGACGCTAGGGTTGTAGAGATATGAGTATGCGGAAACCCGAAAGTTGTTCGGAGTCCCAGATGAGATCCCGGACGTCATGAGGAGTTCCGGAATGGTCCGGAGGTGAAGAATTATATATAGGAAGTCAAGTTTCGGCCACCGGGAAAGTTTTGGGGGTCACCGGTATTGTACCGGGACCACCGGAAGGGTCCCGGGGGTCCACCTGGTGGGGCCACCTATCCCGGAGGGCCCCATGGGCTGAAGTGGGAAGGGAACCAGCCCTTAGTGGGCTGGGGCGCCCCCCATGGGCCTCCCCCCTGCGCCTAGGGTTGGAAACCCTAGGGTGGGGGGCGCCCCACTTGCCTTGGGGGGCAAGTTCCCCCCTGGCCGCCGCCCCCCATGTAGATGGGCTCCTGGCCGGCGCTCCCCCCCCCTCCTAGGGGGCCTATATAAAGGGGGGAGGGAGGGCAGCAACACAACAGCCTTGGGCGCCTCCCTCCTCCCCTGCAACACCTCTCCCTCTCGCAGAAGCTTGGCGAAGCCCTGCCGAGACCCCGCTACTTCCACCACCACGCCGTCGTGCTGCTGGATCTTCATCAACCTCTCCTTCCCCCTTGCTGGATCAAGAAGGAGGAGACGTCGCTGCTCCGTACGTGTGTTGAACGCGGAGGTGCCGTCCGTTCGGCACTCGGTCATCGGTGATTTGGATCACGGCGAGTACGACTCCATCAACCCCGTTCATTGGAACGCTTCCGCTCGCGATCTACAAGGGTATGTAGATGCACTCCTTTCCCCTCGTTGCTAGTATACTCCATAGATGGATCTTGGTGAGCGTAGGAAAATTTTAAAATATTGCTACGATCCCCAACATACCCTCCAACGTTGGCCAGTCCCTCCCTCTATTCCCCCACACATCCTGTTATTCTCCGGGGACGTCAGCCCCAACATGCATCCGCACCTATACCATTCAACCTTCATACTCCCCTCCGCCTGCGACTGGACCGGCGCATATTGCGCGGCTCCTGTTCGTTCCGTCCGAGGCCTCGCCGTTGTCCTCGGCCTTGGTTCGCTCGCCGTGCGCGGTGCGCCGCCTGAAAGAACATGCGGTGCCCCCATGTTTGGTTTTGGTAATTGATGACAATCTCTATGGACTACTGGTTGCCTTGAGTTATATTTGAAGGATTTGTCCATTGGCATTTCTTGAAGTTCATGTGTTGGTTTCAAGGAGTTTATGTGGTGACCAAGGTGTTATTAAAAAATTATCCAAAGATTGGTCATGTGAGAGTTGAGCTTATTGCAAGCATGTCTTGGAGAAGAAGATTGTGTGATCATTCATGTATATCTTCAAGACATCATCCAAATGAAGAGAGTTGAAAAGATTCATGGTTGATCAAGACTAAGTCAAGAGTGAATCAACTTGATCAACTCACAAAGCATAGAAGATGTACCGAGAGGGATCAAGCGATCCCATGGTGTGGTAAGCATTGTCAATTACGCTTTGTGTACTAACCCATGATCTTTGTGAGAGTTCTTTGTGGGGTTAGGTTGCGGTGTGCAAGTTCAAGTGAAGCATCATGAAGAGATCAAATGCTTGAAGCTTGCCGTCCATTGTGGTGACAATGGACTTGTGAAGATGTTGCGGTGTGCAAGTTCAAGTGAAGCATCATGAAGATATCAAATGCTTGAAGCTTGCCGTCCATTGTGGTGACAATGGACTTGTGAAGATGTGCGGAAGATTGGCTCACCCATAGTGGAGCATGGGGGAGCAATCAACTAGTCTTCATCGAGCCAACGCAACCAAGAAAGGTGGTCCAACTTGAGGGAGTCAAGATCGTCATCGTCTAGCTCAAGTGGACCATGTGCAAGGAAAGGTTTGCTCTTGATAGGTTTTCTATTTTACCGGTATCATGATGGTAGTTGGGAGACCGGGTTATAGGATCGATTGCCGTACTATCAAGGGGGGCTCTCGATGAGTAGCTTGATCGTATCGTTCATAGAGAGCTCAAACCATTGCATCCTTGCATCATCTTTATTGGTTCTTGTTTGGTTCTTCTCTTTGTGAGTTTTGGAGCTTATGGTCATCTTGATGACAAGCTCGAGTTCATCGAAAACGGAGTTCACTCGCATCTTCTATGATGTTTTTGATGTTGGAGGTTATGCCGGTTCTTCTCGGTTGGAGGTTTCACTCCTCTGTTTTGATGCTACTCGTCTCCCTCTATCCAACAAGCTTGAGTTTGCTCAATTCGGAGCTCATATGCAGAAGTTATGGCAGTTTTGGTTTCCAAGCGGTAGTACCACTCTCTGCGGGGCTGAAGTGGGGGTAACGGTTGGATTGTTCCCCCCACTATATAAGGAGGTCTTCTTCCCCAATGAACCTTATCCTTTGAGCTCGTGTTCTTCCCCCATTGTTGACCTTCTTCGAGCTTGCTAACTCTCAATCCCTCCATGGATTCTTGCTAGTTTTTGAGGGAAAAGAGAGAGGAGATCTAGATCCACATTTCCACCAATCACTTTCTCCTCTATGTGAGGGGAACCCATTGGATCTAGATCTTGGAGTTCTTGGTGTTCTCCTTCTTGTTCTTCCTCTCTTTTTCCTCCCTAGCATTAGTTGCTTCGGTGGGATTTGAGAGAGAAGGACTTGGGCACTCCGTGTGCCCTTGCCATTGCATTTGGTGCATCGGTTTGAGTTCTCCACGGTGATACGTGGAAGTTACAAGTTGAGAAGCTTATTACTCTTGGGTGCTTGGTGCCCTTGAGCTTGTTCCTCTTGGGTGCTTGGGCGCCCTAGACGGTTGGTGGTGTTCAGAGCTCAATCATTGTGGTGTAAAGCTCCGGGCAAGCGTCGGGGTCTCCAATTAGGTTGTGGAGATCGCCCCGAGCAATTTGACAGGTTCCGGTGACCGCCCCCAAGGGTTGCCAAAGTGTACGGGTTCGGTGACCGCCCTCAAGGGTCCCTTAGTGGAATCATGGCATCTTGCATTGTGCGAGGGCGTGAGGAGATTACGGTGGCCCTAGTGGCTTCTTGGGGAGCATTGTGCCTCCACACCGCTCCAAACGGAGATTAGCATCCGCAAGGGTGTGAACTTCGGGATACATCGTCGTCTCCGCGTGTCTCGATTATCTCTTACCCGAACCCTTTACTTATGCACTTTACTTTGTGATAGCCATATTGTTTCTTGTCATATATCTTGCTATCACTTAGTTGTTTATCTTGTTTAGCATAAGTTGTTGGTGCACATAGGTGAGCCTAGTTGTTGTAGGTTTTGTGCTTGTCAAATTAACCGCTAGGTTTATTCCGCATTTGTTCAAGCCTAAACCGTAATTATTTTAAAGCGCCTATTCACCCCCCCCTCTAGGCGACATCCACGATCTTTCACCGCCCTCTTGCGTTGTCAACATAATCAACAACCGAGATGAACAAGGATATGACTGTACGTGGAGAGGATGATAGTGGGGACCCACCAGTGTCATGGAAGTACGCAAGCAAGTGCCTCGTTATTATAAGCCCAAAAAAATGGTTCCTCCTAATGGTTGGACATCTGAGGCTCACGCCATTGTCAACCTAGTCAATAAACGAGAGAATTACACAACGAGTGGCTGACACCAGGGACCCAGCAGGTCGCGCAGTTGTTATTTACTTTTTCTAGGAACAAGCAGTTGTTATTTATACTAGTTTTAGCGACAGATCAGGGTAACAACGGGGCTGTGCGGGAGCTGTGGCCCGTCTAGGCAGGGTTTTATTTATGTTTACCACATCATGAGCCCAGTTGTGTTTTTCTCTTGCTGAAAATGGCTAGCCCAGTTCTATTTTTTTAAGAAATACCCAAACGAGGCCTACTTGCTTTATCAGCCCTGCTGTGTTGCAAATCTTTCAAGACGAGGAGAGTTTCATTTGGTTTGCCCAGAAATGGGATGTACATTTTTTAAACACATCAAACCGGGAATTAGTTTCATTTTTTTCATTACAAGATTTAAATTCCATTGATTTTTATGCGTGGACAATTATTTGGATTTTATATTTATATAAATTATTTTTCAAAATAGTTTGAATGTGACTCGATATTTCGGGATTAAAAATAGGTGACCGCACCGAAATATGCAAAATTTCATATAATTTTTAACCGTGGCCACAATATGGGGTGTAATGCTAACAAAAAGATGATGGGCTCCAAAAAATTCTTAAGAATTGGCAAATGGGCTGTAAATTATTAGAAATAATGGCAGATGGGATGTATGTTGTTTTCCACATATTTGAGGCTGACTTGTGCGCCTACTACAGGTTGACGCGTATGCTTTCTTAAAAAATAAGGTTGACGCACACACAACGTCGTGTCAACTTAGTCAACACACGAGAGCAGTACTGTTGGATGAGGCCGTCGTGCTTCTTCAATCTCTGCTCTTCCTGCTCCAGCCACTCAAACAAGCACCGGCGGGACTGCCTGCTCCCTCCTCCCGCGGCCGGCTATGCTGCCGCGCAGGCCTCACCGCCCCATTGTTCTCCCATCGCTGGCCTAGCCATCCCTCTACTCACCCACACCTGCTGTTATTCTCCGGCGATGACAGACGAACCAGTAAACCCTCGCACTCCCCTACGCGTGGGAAATAACTACCGAGTTTTCCCTGGCTCCATGTCGTTCCCTTCCTAGGCCTCACTGTCGTCCACTGCCCTGGTGCTCTCGGCGCGGCGTGGTCAACGAACGACATGCATCGGAAGTGGACTGCATGTGGAGAGGCTGACAGCTGGGTCCACGGCCGCACGCAAGGAAATGCCTCCTTATTACGTGCAAAATAATGATTCCTCCACCTAACAACTGGGACCCATCGGAAGGGCCTCTTTATTTTGCAAAAAAATGTTCCCCCGCTGACTGGTCGGACCCACCAGCTATATCTTCGCACGCAAGGAAGTGCCTCGTTATTACGCACACAAAAATGAATACTCCCCCTGCTAGCTGGGACCCACCATAGTGGGAGGCTGACTTGTGGGCCTACTAAGATGACGGGGACGGAGGGCTTTGTCAACTTAGTCAATATAAACGATTCTAGCTCCAGTGACCGTACGATGTCCATCCAACAGCCGTAGTGCTTCTTCAACCTCTGGTCTTCTTGCTCCAGCCGCCCAAGCAAGTGTCGGCCGTGCCGCCAACTCCTTCCTCCCATGTCCGGTTGTGCTGCCACCGCTGGCCATGCCATCCCTCTATACTCACCCACATCTCATGTTATTCTCCGGCGACGGCAGCCTCACACCACAGCCGAAGCAGTCAACCCACGTACTCCCCTCCGCGTGGGCATCCACTGCCGCATCTTCCCCGGCTCCGCGTCGTCCCCTTCCTAGGCCTCGCCGTCGTCCACCGCCTTGGTGCTCTTTGCGCGGCCTGGTTAATGTGGTCAACAAACGACTTCCATCGGAAGAGTACTGTACGTGGAGAGGCTGACAGCTGGGTCCACGGCCGCAGCAAGGAAGTGCCTCCTTACTACGCGCAAAATAATTATTCCTCCACCTGACAGCAGGGACCCACCGGACGGGCCACCATATTTCGCGAAAAAAAACATTTCCCCTGACTGTTGGGACCCACCAGCTACATCTTCGCACGCAAGTGCGTCCATATTACAGGCAAAAAAATGATTCGCCCCCCTGACTGCTGGCCCACCAGCTACATCTTCGCACGCAGGGAAGTGTCTCACAGTCGGGACCCACCTGGTCGAAGCATACGTAGCATTGTCATTCTAGTCGCGAACGTGTACGTACATACTGGTCGTAGTAGAGGCGCGCACATAGCATGTACACGTACGTACAGCGGCCAGTGTGCAAGAAAGAAAATACGGCCACGTACATACATACGGGCGGGGTCTCGAACGCCTACTCGCGCATACGTACTGCCAGGGCTCGTGTACATGGCTAGGTCGGAACAGAGAAACTGCGTCGGCGCCGTGTTCATGGGGAGGCAACGGAATGCATCGTGTTCATCGCGAGGCAACGTAACGCGTGTTGTTCATCGGGAGCCAACCGGCTTGGACGGAACAGCCGATGGGAACGAGGCCTGGCGTACCGCAGAACAGAGTAAATGGCCTTGTGTTCGACCGGCCACGATCGAAACGGGATCCTGTTCATCGGGAAGGGTCTGGTGTACCACAAAACAGAGGAAACGGACCTCCTATGGTCAAAACGGAGTCCTGTTGATTGGGAGGGGTGTGGCGTACCGCAAAACGGAGGAAACGGACTTGTGTTGGAGCGCTACAGTCGAAATGGGGGTCCTGTTCATCGGGAGGGGTGTGGCGTACCACAAAACGGGACTCCATGGGATACTGTTCATCTCCACCGTCGACTGCCTCCACGGGCTACTGTTCATCGACCGTCGACTGCCTCCACGGGCTCCTGTTCATCCACCGTCGACCTCCTCCAGCCTCCACCTGCGACGGTTCATCCATGGGCTCCTGTTCATCCAGCCTCCAGCGCTCCTCCACCGGCTACTGTTCAACTAGCCCTCTCCACCGGGTCCTATTCAACAACCCCTCCATGGGCTACTTTTCATCCAGCCCTCCACCGGCTTCTGTTCAACCAGCCCTCCACGGGGTCGTCCTGTTCATCCAGCCCTCCACGGGGTCCTGTTCATCCACCCCTTGAGGGAGTCCTGGACTAAGGGGTCCTCGGGCGTCCGGCCTGTTATCCATGGTCCGGACTGATGGGTTGTGAAGACATGAAGACCAAAGACCGTACTTGTGTCCGGATTGGACTCTCCTTGGCGTGGAAGGCAAGCTTGGCGACCAACAATGAAGATTCTTTCTTATGTAACCGACTCCATGTAAACCCTAGATCCCCCCGGTGTCTATATAAACCGGAGGGGTTAGTCTGGAAAGGACACACATTACCATAGTCATACAGGTTAGACTTCTAGGGTTTAGCCATTACGATCTCGTGGTAGATCAACTCTTGTAATACTCATATTCATCAAGATCAATCCATCAGGAAGTAAGGTATTACCTCCATAGAGAGGGCCCGAACCTGGGTAAACATCGTGTCCCCCGTCTCTTGTTACCATCGATCCTAGACGCACAGTTCGGGACCCCCTACCCGAGATCCGCCGGTTTTGACACCGACATTGGTGCTTTCATTGAGAGTTCCATTGTGCCGTCGGCAAAGGGCTCGATGGCCCCTTTGATCGTCAGTAATGACGTTGTCCAGGGAGAAACCTTCCTCCCCGGACAGATCTTCGTATTCGGCGGCTTCGTACTGCGGGCCAACTCGCTTGGCCATCTGGAGAAGATCGACAGCTACGCCCCTGGCCATCAGGTCAAATTCGGAAGCTGGAACTACGTCGCGGATATCCGTGGAGACTTGATCTTCAAGGGATTTGAGCCCGCGGCAATCGCTCCCCCTCACCCCGATGAACGTGACTTAAATCTGTCATCGGATCACACCGAGGAGATGGTTCCTGCGGCTGCAACGGCCTTAGAGCCAAAGCAGATCGGGCTATCTGAGGCCGCAGAGTCCGCGGCGTTGGAGCCGCACATGGACTCAATGCCCTGCAATATACGCTCGAACGGAACTTCGGGCTTGTCTCCGGCTATAAGTTCCGGACTGTGTACGCCCGCGGACACCGAGCTAGATCGGCTATCGATCTTCGAGTTCAGCGCCGCTGACGTTTTCCAGCACTCGCCTTTGGGTGACGTGCTAAAATCTTTGAAGAATTTGTCCTTGGAGAAGGACTCACAGCCGAACTATGTTGGGTTCGAGCTAGAGGCGGATGATGAAGAATTTTGCTTCCCTCCCACCACCCACTTCATAGCCACTGTCGACGACTTAACCGATGTGCTTGACTATGGCTCCGAAGACATCGACGGTTGGACGGCTACCTCTTCGTATGACGTGTACATGGTTGATACACCCAAAGGATCTGGCGACGACAACGAAGAGCCAGATGCGAATAAAACCTCTGAGACGCAGTCCAAGCGCCGATGCCCCAAGCGCCGTTCTAAGCCTCGTCGCTCGAAGGACGGCAACACTGGCACCGGAGAAAATAGTACTCCAGGCAACGCTGAAAACAATGAAGACCCTGCCGGAGCTGCATACGAACAGGAGGAACACGACGACAGGCAAGACAACCCTGGTGAACAGGCCGTAGAAGAGGACTCGGAGGACGATAGTTACCGTCCACCCTCCGAGGAGGAGACAAGCCTCGGCAACGAAGACTTCATCGTGCCTGAGGATCCCCTGGAGCAGGAGCGCTTTAAGCTTCAGCTCATAGTGAAGGAAATATGCCCTAGAGGCAATAATAAAGTATTATTTATTTCCTTATATCATGATAAATGTTTATTATTCATGCTAGAATTGTATTACCCGGAAACATAATACATGTGTGAATACATAGACAAACAGAGTGTCACTAGTATGCCTCTACTTGACTAACTCGTTAATCAAAGATGGTTATGTTTCCTAGCCATAGACATGAGTTGTCATTTGATTAACGGGATCACCTCATTAGGAGAATGACGTGATTGACTTGACCCATTCCGTTAGCTTAGCACTCGATCGTTTAGTATGCTGCTATTGCTTTCTTCATGACTTATACATGTTCCCATGACTATGATATTATGCAACTCCCGTTTACCGGAGGAACACTTTGTGTGCTACCAAACGTCACAACATAACTGGGTGATTATAAAGGTGCTCTACAGGTGCCTCCAAAGGTACTTGTTGGGTTGGCGTATTTTGAGATTAGGATTTGTCACTCCGATTGTCGGAGAGGTATCTCTGGGCCCACTCGGTAATGCACATCACTATAAGCCTTGCAAGCATTGTAACTAATGAGTTAGTTACGGGATGATGTATTACAGAACAAGTAAAGAGACTTTCCGGTAACGAGATTGAACTAGGTATCGAGATACCGACGATCGAATCTCGGGCAAGTAACATACCGATGACAAAGGGAACAACGTATGTTGTTATGCGGTCTGACCGATAAAGATCTTCATAGAATATGTAGGATCCAATATGAGCATCCAGGTTCCGCTATTGGTTATTGACCGGAGAGGTGTCTCGGTCATGTCTACATAGTTCTCGAACCCGTAGGGTCCGCACGCTTAACGTTACGATGACAGTTTTATTATGAGTTTATATGTTTTGATGTACCGAAGGTTGTTCGGAGTCCCGGATGAGATCACAGACATGACGAGGAGTCTCAAAATGGTCGAGACATAAAGATTGATATATTGGACGACTATATTCGGACACCGGAAGTGTTCCAGAGAAGTTTCGGATAAGACGGGAGTGCCAGAGGGGTTACCGGAACCCCCCGGGGAAGTATTGGGCCTTAGTGGGCCTGGGGGGATAGAGAGGGCAGCAGCCAGTAGGGGGCGCGCCCCCTCCCATGAGGAGTCCTAATTGGAGTAGGGGAGGGGGCGCGGCCCCTCTTTCCCTCTCCCTCTCCCTCTCTTTCCTTCCCCCTCTCTCTTCCTAGTTGGACTAGGAAAGGTCTGTCCTACTCCTACTAGGAGGAGGACTCCCCCCCCTCTCCTTGGCGCGCCCCAAGGGAAGCCGGCCTCCCCCTTGCTCCTTTATATACGGGGGCAGGGGGGCACCTCTAGACACACAATTGATATACGATATTTTAGCCGTGTGCGGTGCCCCCCTCCACCATATTACACCTCGATAATATTGTTGCGGAGCTTAGGCGAAGCCCTGCATCGGTAGAACATCATCATCGTCACCACGCCGTCGTGCTGACAGAACTCTCCCTCAACACTCGGCTGGATCGGAGTTCGAGGGATGTCATCGAGCTGAACGTGTGCTGAACTCGGAGGTGCCGTACGTTCGGTACTTGATCAGTCGGATCGTGAAGACGTATGACTACATCAACCGCGTTGTGTTAACGCTTCCGCTTTCGGTCTACGAGGGTACGTGGACAACACTCTCCCCTCTCGTTGCTATGCATCACAATGATCTTGCGTGTTCATAGGAAATTTTTGAAATTACTACGTTAATCAAAGATGGTTATGTTTCCTAGCCATAGACATGAGTTGTCATTTGATTAACGGGATCACCTCATTAGGAGAATGACGTGATTGACTTGACCCATTCCGTTAGCTTAGCACTCGATCGTTTAGTATGCTGCTATTGCTTTCTTCATGACTTATACATGTTCCTATGACTATGAGATTATGCAACTCCCGTTTACCGGAGGAACACTTTGTGTGGTACCAAACGTCACAACGTAACTAGGTGATTATAAAGGTGCTCTACAGGTGTCTCCAAAGGTACTTGTTGGGTTGGCGTATTTCGAGATTAGGATTTGTCACTCCGATTGTCGGAGAGGTATCTCTGAGCCCACTCGGTAATGCACATCACTATAAGCCTTGCAAGCATTGTAACTAATGAGTTAGTTGCGGGATGATGTATTACAGAACGAGTAAAGAGACTTGCCGGTAACGAGATTGAACTAGGAATCGAGATACCGACGATCGAATCTCGGGCAAGTAACATACCGATGACAAAGGGAACAACGTATGTTGTTATGCGGTCTGACCGATAAAGATCTTCGTAGAATATGTAGGAACCAATATGAGCATCCAGGTTCCGCTATTGGTTATTGACCGGAGAGGTGTCTCGGTCATGTCTACATAGTTCTCGAACCCATAGGTCCGCACGCTTAACGTTACGACGATAGTTTTATTATGAGTTTATATGTTTTGATGTACCGAAGGTTGTTCGGAGTCCCGGATGAGATCACGGACATGACGAGGAGTCTCAAAATGGTCGAGACATAAAGATTGATATATTGGACGACTATATTCGGACACCAGAAGTGTTCCGGAGAAGTTTCGGATAAAACCGGAGTGCCGGAGGGGTTACCGGAACCCCCCGGGGAAGTATTGGGCCTTAGTGGGCCTGAGGGGAGAGAGAGGGCAGCAGCCAGGAGGTGGCGCGCCCCCTCCCATGAGGAGTCCTAATTGGACTAGGGGAGGGGGGCGCGGCCCCTCTTTCCCTCTCCCTCTCCCTCTCTTTCCTTCCCCCTCTCTCTTCCTAGTTGGACTAGGAAAGGGGAGTCCTACTCCTACTAGGAGGAGGACTCCCCCCTTCTCCTTGGCGCGCCCCAAGGGCAGCCGGCCTCCCCCCCTTGCTCCTTTATATACGGGAGCAGGGGGGCACCTCTAGACACACAATTGATATATGATATTTTAGCCGTGTGCGGTGCCCCCCTCCACCATATTACACCTCGATAATATCGTTGCGGAGCTTAGGCGAAGCCCTGCGTCGGTAGAACATCATCATTGTCACCACGCCGTCGTGCTGACGAAACTCTCCCTCAACACTCGGCTGGATCGGAGTTCGAGGGACGTCATCGAGCTGAACGTGTGCTAAACTCGGAGGTGCCATACGTTCGGTACTTGATCGGTCGGATCGTGAAGACGTACGACTACATCAACCGCGTTGTGTTAACGCTTCCGCTTTCGGTCTACGAGGGTACGTGGACAACACTCTCCCCTCTCGTTGCTATGCATCACCATGATCTTGCGTGTTCGTAGGAATTTTTTTGAAATTACTACGTTCCCCAACACATAGCCAATGCAAGGAGCCTGAAAATTAAACAATAGTAGCTTCAAGCTCAACAAGATCTGCTCGTTGACAGATGGACCGACGTCCTAACAGCAGAAGAATACGGCCTCAAGCGCCCAGCCAAGAGCTATCCGAAACGCAGAATGCTACCTCAATTCGATGAGGAGGCACCAGAACACATATCTCCCTCGCGTAACGCGGAACGACCTCCACATGGTCGAGACAGGGCGGCCGAACGGCCACCCTGCGGTCGGGATAAAACGCCAACTCAGGCCGAACAGCAGCCGGCCCCACCGCCCCGAAAAAATAGAGACGGAAGATTTCGGGGTCACACGTACGACCTCCGGCAAATCCTGGACAGTAGAGCAGGACATACAAGATTGATCTACGGATCGCGAGGGCGTGCCTCGAGGCACGATGACGGCTACCTATTCGGACATGACAAACCTAACTACGCCCGGGCCGAATGCCGCAGACAGAGTCCATCAGAGGTACGCCGCGATGTGGCTCGATACAGAGGTGCCGCACACCCTCTCTGCTTCATAGATGAAGTACTGGATCACGAATTCCTGAGGGGTTCAAGCCCGTCAATATCGAATCATACGACGGCACAACCGATCCAGCAGTGTGGATCGAAGATTTTATTCTCCACATCCACATGGCCCGAGGAGATGACCTCCACGCCATCAAATACCTCCAATTAAAGCTCAAAGGACCAGCTCGGCACTGGTTAAATAGCCTGCCTGAGAATTCCATTGGTAGCTGGGAGAACTTGGAAGAGGCTTTCCTTGATAACTTCCAAGGAACTTATGTTCGGCCACCAGATGCCGATGACCTAAGCCACATAGTTCAACAACCTGGAGAATCAGCAAGAAAATTCTGGACTAGGTTCCTAACCAAAAAGAACCAGATCGTTGAATGTCCGGATGCCGAGGCCCTAGAAGCCTTCAAACACAGCATCCGTGACAAATGGCTAGCACGCCACCTCAGCCAAGAAAAGCCGAAGTCAATGGCAGCCCTTACGGCGCTCATGACCCGCTTTTGCGTGGGTGAGGACAGTTGGCTGGCTCGTAGCAAAAACACAGCCAGCGAGGCAGGCCCCACCGAGGCCAAGAACAGCACCGGCAAGCTCCGGCGCAATAGACACAAACGTCGAAGCAATGGCGACAACACCGATGACACCACAGTCAACGCCGGATTCAGTGGCTCCAAGTCCGGCCCGCGGAAGAAGCCCTACAAAAGAAACAACGAAGGACCTTCCAGCCTAGACCGCATACTCGACCGTCCGTGCCAAATTCACGGCACCCCGGATAAGCAAGCCAATCATACCAACAGGGATTGTTGGGTCTTCAAGCAGGCTAGCAAGTTAAATGCCGAAAACAAAGAAAAGGGATCACAAAGTGAGGGCGAAGATGAAGAGCCCTGGCAGCCGAACACCGGGGGGCAGAAGAATTCCCCCCCCCCCCCCAAGTAAAAACGGTGAACATGATATACGCCACGCACATCCCCAGAAAGGAGCGCAAACGAGCACTCAGGGACGTCGACACGGTAGAGCCAGTCGCCCCAAAGTTCAGTCCATGGTCGTCATTTCCGATCACCTTCGACCGTCGAGATCACCCGACTAGTATCCGCCATGGCGGTTCAGCCGCACTGGTCCTTGACCCAATCATCGACGGATTCCACCTAACACGAGTCCTGATGGATGGTGGAAGCAGCCTCAACCTGTTGTACCAGGATACAGTATGGAAGATGGGCATTAATCCCTCACGAATCAAACCAACAAAGACTACCTTTAAAGGAGTCATACCAGGCGTATAGGCCCGCTGTACGGGCTCAATCACGCTGGAGGTGGTCTTCGGTTCTCCGGACAACTTCCAAAGCGAAGAGTTAATCTTCGATACCGTCCCCTTCCGCAGCGGCTACCACGCACTGCTCGGACGAACTGCGTTTGCTAGATTTAACAAAGTGCCACACTATGCTTATCTCAAGCTCAAGATGCCCGGTCCACGCGGCGTCATAACAGTCAATGGAAATACAGAACGCTCCCTCTGAACAGAGGAGCACACCACCGCCCTAGCAGCAAAAGTACAGAGCGGCCTTCTCAAGCAGGATCATAATCCAGCCGCCGAGCCCCTGGACACCATCAAGAGGGTCTGGACTACACTGCAACAGGACAGCGCCGCTCGTCAAGAGCTCGACTAGCAATTCGGCCTCCGTCCAAGCCCCAATGAGGTTGTGGCATTTGTACCACGCGTACACAATTACGCACTCAAAATTCCATGGACGTCGACAAAGGCACAAGATAACCCGGGGTCTACAGTTCGGCCAGACCGATCCCGGACACACATTCCTTCACTTCTCTTTCTTGTTTCTGGCACCTTTTTCCGCGGGCCTAATCACAGGTCCTTTAGAAGGATTGGCATACAACGGAGGCAAGCAGCACAGGTGTGTAGGGTAACCTTTAGACGTTCTTCTTGACGGTATTCATACTTATTTCTTAAGACCCGCACGCTGCACCCTATTGATTCCAGCATGTTAAATAGCCGGATACTTCTCGCACCATCTGTACAAGATATGCCTTGACGTATCCATCCAGTCATAATAAAAATGGTTCATGGCCCAGTTTCTGTGGTTTTCGTTTCTTACTTCATTTTATTTCGATCTGCTTATTTGCTGCATCGACACTCTTTTATGCTCCATATTCGCCAGGGGCTACCTTTCACCCCACAATACGGAAGCACAGTCCGAACACTTCTTATATATAAGTTTGGCACCCCGAATTTAGCACTATATGCATTGGCTCTGAATCATGTCTTTGGTCAATAGTTGGGTTGCCCGGCTCCTGTGCTTGCTACCCTACGTTCCGCTCCATCGGGTAGGTCAGTAAAGGGAGAACTACTGCGATTGTGCCCTGGCTTTAACCAGATGAGCACCTCAGTAGAGAAAGCCGAAAACTGACTGTCATGATATGGCGAGAGCCGGTCAGCTACTCGAGGGTTACAAATCGTTGGAGATTTTTTCCGCGTTATGCGAAAGATCGGCACTTCCCGATCAGATGCTGACAGTACTCTGGTTTAAACCAGGGGATGCACCCATGATTTATTATAAAACTCCTATGGCTAAGTGGGGGTGTTCAAGCCGTAAAGTCTGATTGCCTTGTTCGTTGCACTAAACAACTCCTTCAAGGACCATGTAATTGGATCAAGATTGTTTAGATTCCATCCCGAACACCTCCATACTATCTACGTGAGGGCAGAAGCCGACGACTGGCCAACCCTCAGATTACACGCAACACGGCCGCACAGGAGGGAACAATTCAAAGCATAATAAAATTACTTTACAAAAACCGGCTTTGTTCCCATAATACAAGGCAAAGGCAACATGAATACATTTATTCAAATACAATGTCCTGCGAACATTGCGCCGCTACAAGTCGAGACCCCTCTACGACATCCGCGAAATATCGCTCGGGTGTGCGGTGCTCCTTGCCCTCCGGCGGCCCGCTGGCAACTTCAACAGCGTTCATCTTCGCCCACCACATCTTGCAGCGAGCGAAGGCCATACGGGCACCTTCAATACAAGCGGAGCGCTTGATGACGTCCAGCCGAGGACAGGCGTTCACCATCCGCCTCACGAGTCCGAAGTAGCTGCCAGGCATAGCTTCGGCTGGCCATAGCCGGATTATCAAATCCTTCATGGCTAATTCAGCCACCTTGTGCAGCTCCACCAGCTGTTTCAGCTGATCGATGAAGGACACGGGAGGCTCTGACACCGCATATTGCGACCAGAAGAGCTTCTCCGTGGAACCCCCTCCTTCGGCTCGATAGAACTCCACGGTGTCCAATACACTGCGTGGTAGATCAAAAAAAGCCCCTGGGGAACTCCGAACCCGGGTTAGTAAAAGGTACTGCTTCTCCGCGTACTTGCTTTGTATCTTAAAAGCCTTACCCGCAGTGATCTTCTTGGCCTCCTGGATCTCCTGGAGGGCAGCCTGGGCCTCAGTCCGAGCGGTCTCCATGCTCTGACGAGCCTTGGTGAGCTCGGCCCCTTGAGCCGATGCATCATTCTCCAAGGTCTCACATTTGTTAACCGCATCCCGGAGCTCCTGCTGCACTTCTTTAACCCGGGCCTCTAGCTTCTTACGGGCGGCTTGCTGCTGGAGAGCCTGCTCCTCAGCCTCGCCCAGGGCCTTCCTCAAGGCCTCGACCTCGGTCGCGGCTTCTGCACATATCACAACACCGCTTTCAATATACATCGCTTATCCTTTCACAAACATATAGCAGGTCATTCCTCACCTTGCTTCTCCTGGAGCCGAATCCTAACCTTGCCGAGCTCGTTCTCGGTCCGCCCCAGCCTCCGCTTCAGTTCCGAGACCTCGGCAGCATGTGAGGTCGCGGCCAACAGGGACGCCTGATTATCGATACATATTCAGTCAGCCTCTTATCATTAAGGATTGATCCTCTGTCCGGTTCTTCTCGCCGAACACCGGACAACGTCTCAGGGGCTACGGACTATATGGGGTTTTTCTCTTTCTTACCTCGAAACCTGTCAACAGGCTCCTGCAGGCTTCATTCAGTCCGCTCTTGACAGATTGAACCTTCTCGATCACCGCACCCATAAGGACACGGTGCTCGTCCATGACGAAGGCGCTTCGTAGCGCCCCCATTAGGTCATC
The DNA here is from genome assembly GCF_018294505.1 of Triticum aestivum. Lineage (NCBI taxonomy): Eukaryota > Viridiplantae > Streptophyta > Magnoliopsida > Poales > Poaceae > Triticum > Triticum aestivum. The sequence continues at coordinate 254,311,025 of NC_057808.1, read as the reverse complement.
CGGTGCTCCTGGATGGACAGGAGCCACCTGTGGAGGCGGTGCACCCCCCCCCTCCTTCAAAGGGGGCTGCTCGCCCGACTCCGGAGCCACATGGGTCTCCAGAATCGTATTCGGCTGAGGACCGAACTGGATACGGCCCTCTTCGCCAATCTCCATGGGGATTGGCTCCACATGTGTCCGGCAGTGGAGGTCTCGCCCTGTGGCACCTCCCGGACAACGTCTTGGGCTCCTCCCTTCGGAGCGGTCCTCCGGGATAGCACTTCGGTGTCATCCCTGGCCCCGGTGGAGTAAATAGGCGGTGGCGACATGCTCGCCATCTCCGATGGAGCCAACGAACCTCTAGATGAGGATCGCTGGATAAGGTTACGGGCCGGACTGCAATAGTATAGTAAACCATGTTAAAATAATAAAGAGAAAGGGCTGGATGTGCACACAAATAAGCCATGTCACTTATGATGCGGCCTGGGGCTTAGTGCGGGGGCGTCGTTCCGGACTACTGTCGACGTCCCACGCGGTATTAACCGCTGGGGCGCCCTTCCCCTTTTTGGGCGCTTTCGCCTCCGAATGTGCCGAGGCCGCCCTCTTCTTCTTCTCCTCGGGAGGAGGGTTGTTTTCCTCCTCCTCCTCCTCCTCCTCCTCCTCTTCCTCGTCATTGTCCTCAGGGACAGTGGAATGGGCCTCGTCGTCTTTGGACGTTGCGTCCGAAGTGCCCTTGCGACGGGGGCCACTCTTGGCCCCCTTGGCCTTCTTCTCCGGTGCCTTATATGGCGCCGGCACCAGCATCTTCGCAAGGCGCGGGATGACCGGCTCTTCGAGCAACGGAGACGGACACTGGATCCGCTTCGCCCTCTCCACCCAGTCCTGAGGGAGCAACGCTAAAATCTCTGACATTATCCTCGAAACATTTAAGTTGGGAATACATCAAAAGTAGCGTACCTCGCTGGCGGGGTGTTTACATTTGTGACCACGGTCTGAACCCGTGGCCGGCGGTTTCTCGTTGCCCTTAAAGAGCAACTTCTAGGCATCTTCGTGGGTGGTCTTGAAGAGCCTCACCAGGGTCCGATGCTTCTTCGAATTGAACTCCCATAGAGGCTGTCCTCTGCCCTGGCATGGAAGAATCCGGTGAACTAGCATCACCTGGATCACATCAACAAGCTTGACGTCCTTGGCTATCATGCTCTGAACGCGCGTCTGCAATGCTATTGGCTCATCAGACGAACACTAGTCCAGACTCTTCTCGACCCAAGAGGTGAGCCGCATGGGAGCACCAGAGCGGAATTCGGCAGCCGCGGCCCAGGTGGTGCCGCCGGGTTCTGTGATGTAGAACCATTGTATCTGCCACTCCTTCACTATCTCCACAAAAATACCTTTTGGCCAGGAGACGTTGGGCAGCTTGCTCACCATGGCTCCTCTGCACTCGGCATGCTGGCCATCCACCACCTTCGGCTTCACGTTGAAAACTTTGAGCCACAGTCCGAAGTGGGGATGGATGTGGAGGAAGGCCTCACACACGACGATAAACGCCGAGATGTTGAGGAAAGAATTCGGGGACAAATCATGGAAATCTACCCCGTAATAATACATTAGCCCGTGGACGAAGGGGTGGAGTGGAAACCCTAGCCCGTGGAAGAAATGGGGGATGAATACCACCCTCTCTGTGGGCTCCGGCGTGGGGACGATTTGTCCCTCGGCCGGCAGACGATGGGTGATCTCCTTCGCCAAATATCCGGCCGTCCGAAGCTCAGTAATGTCCTCCTCCTTGACAGAGGAGACCATCCACTTGCCCTGACCACCGGATCCAGACATGGTTTCTTGAGTGGAAAGGGGATGAGAACTTGGGCGCTGGAGCTTGAGATCGGAAAGGCGGAGGCAGGGAGAGAGCGTGAGGAGAGGAAGGAATCCTTATCCCCTTATAAAGGCAGCAAATATTAAACGCCTCCTCACTCGCCTTAGGATTCGCCTATTCCCAAGGGCTGTATAAACGGCACGGTTGAGTTACCCATGCCCGCATTGATGAGAATCCCTCAATAAGGGGACATGATCTCTGTTTCGACAAGACGTGCCAATAGAAACCGCGTCTCAAAACGTGGGATGGCAGAAGAAAAACGGTTCGAAATTATGACCAGACAGACGTGATGTCGTGTTGGAAAGAAGCTGTCAACAGATTAGATTCGTGCAAATATTATATTCTCTCTAGAGTTGAGTATGGTCTGTGTAACAGATCCGGATACAGTCATTGCATCCGAAGACTATTCTGGAGTTCGGAAGGAGGGAACCCGCCTTGCAATGCCGAAGACAAATCTGCGCGCCGGACTCCTCGTCATTGGAAGCCAGGTTCAGGGGCTACTGAGGGAGTCCTGGACTAAGGGGTCCTCGGGCGTCCGGCCTGTTATCCATGGGCCGGACTGATGGGCTGTGAAGACATGAAGACCGAAGACCGTACTTGTGTCCGGATTGGACTCTCCTTGGCGTGGAAGGCAAGCTTGGCGACCAACAATGAAGATTCCTTCTTATGTAACCGACTCCATGTAAACCCTAGATCCCCCCGGTGTCTATATAAACCGGAGGGGTTAGTCCGGAAAGGACACACATTACCATAGTCATACAGGTTAGACTTCTAGGGTTTAGCCATTACGATCTCGTGGTAGATCAACTCTTGTAATACTCATATTCATCAAGATCAATCAAGCAGGAAGTAGGGTATTACCTCCATAGAGAGGACCCGAACCTGGGTAAACATCGTGTCCCCCATCTCCTGTTACCATCGATCCTAGAAGCACAGTTCGGGACCCCCTACCCGAGATCCGCCGGTTTTGACACCGACACCCCTCCACAGGGTCATGTTCATCCATCGGCTCGATCGATCGGGGTCCTATTCATCCAACGGCAACATCCTCTACTACCGTGGGATCCTGTTCATCCAACACCCCACCGGGAACTGTTCATCCAAACCCCCTCAACAACACTCACTGTTCATCAAGGGAAGGTGGCAGCAGTGTTCGACCGGCTTCAGTTAACAGCAGTAGCGAAGGAATCACTCGGGTTCAGTTAACAGCAAGGGATCGATCGATCGCTCGGGTTTAGTAACGCGTCACCTACAGTGAATCGCTCGGGTTCGGTTAGAGCCCAACGCCTCGCTTGGGTTCAGTTAGAGCCCAACACCTCGCACACACGCGCATACGTACGAGAGAAACGCGCATTGCTTGGCCCCCGACCACCCCGTAACTGGAAACTCCCCGATATTTTCCTCGCCCTCGCTTCTACCAGGTTTTTTCCGTCATGGACGGCCCAAAGAATGTCATGCAGCTGCGTCTCCGGCCCGCCCAGGACGAAAAGCCCATTGTTTGTCATGATTTTTTGTCATAGAAGTAGGAGCCCACCACATCTATGATGATACCGGGTTTTGTCACAATCATCGTCATAGAAGTGTCATAAGTATGACAGAAAAAAATTTCGTTCGGCCTAAAATGTCACGGATGTGCCTTTTTTTTTGTAGTGTGATGATGAAGTTACCGGCGCAGGGCTTCGCCTAAGCACTATGACAATATGACCGAGGTGTGGAACTATGGAAGGGGCATCGCACACGGCTAAGACAAATCTTGGAGTGCCCTTGGGGTGCCCCTGCCCACGTATATAAAGGAGGGAGGGAGAGAGACCGGGTGCGCCAAGTGTAGGGAGTTCTAGTAGGACTCCCAAGTCCTAGTAGGATTCCCTTTCCTTTTCGGTGTGGAAAGAAGGAAAGGAGGGAGAGGGAGAAGGAAAAGGGGGGGCCGCGCCCCCACCCCTTGTCCAATTCGGTTTGGGTGGGGGGAGGCGCGCGCCACCTCGTGGCCCTTCTTCCCTCTCTCCACTAAAGCCCAATAAGGCCCATTAACTTTCCCCGGCGAATTCTCGTAACTCGTCGGTACTCCGAAAAATACCCGAATCACTCGGAACCATTCCGATGTCCGAATATAGCCTTCCAATATATGAATCTTTACCTCTTGACCATTTCAAGACTCCTCGTCATATCCATGATCTCATCCGGGATTCTGAACAATCTTAGGTCATCAAATCACATAACTCATAATACAAATCATCATCGAACGTTAAGCGTGCGGACCCTACGGATTTGAGAACTATGTAGACATGACCGAGACACATCTCCGGTCAATAACCAATAGCGGAACCTGGATGCTCATATTGGCTCCTACATATTCTATGAAGATCTTTATCGGTCAAACCGCATAACAACATACGTTGTTCCCTTTGTCATCGGTATGTTAGTTGCCCGAGATTCGATCGTCGGTATCATCATACCTAGTTCAATATCATTACCGGCAAGTCTCTTTACTCCTTCTGTAATGCGTCATCCTGCAACTAACTCATTAGTCACATTGCTTGCAAGCTTATAGTGATGTGCATTACCAAGAGGGCCCATAGATACCTCTCCGATACACGGAGTGACAAATCCTAATCTCGATCTATGCCAACCCAAAAAACACCTTCAGAGACACCTGTAGAGCATCTTTATAATCACCCGGTTACATTGTGACGTTTGATAGCACACAAGGTGTTCCTCTGGTATTCGGGAGTTGCATAATCTCATAGTCACAGGAATATGTATAAGTCATGAAGAAAGCAATAGCAATAAAACTTAACGATCATTATGCTAAGCTAACGGATGGGTCTTGTCCATCACATCATTCTCCTAATTATGTGATCCCGTTCATCAAATGGCAACACATGTCTATGGTTAGAAAACTTAACCATCTTTGATTGACGAGCTAGTCTAGTAGAGGCATACTAGGGACACTTTGTTTTGTCTATGTATTGACACATGTATCAAGTTTCCGGTTAATACAATTCTAGCATGAATAATAAACATTTATCATGATATAAGGAAATATAAAATAACAACTTTATTATTGCCTCTAGGACATATTTCCTTCAACCTCCACATATGATGTGTATATGCTGGATACACCCAAAGAGGATGATGACGAAGGCAGGAATGATCCGGTTGAGGACAAGCCTGCTGAGGCACCACCGAAACATCGACGTCATCGACGCCGTTCAAAATCGCGTCACGAAAAGGAAAGCAATACCGGCACCAGAGACAATAACACTCCCGACAATGCCGAAGATCCCGAAGACCCCGCCGAGCCCGCATCCAAACAGGATGATTGGGAGGAGGGGCAAGTTAACCCCGATGATCCGGTCGAGAATGAGGACTCGGAGGATAGTTACTATCTACCGATCTCTGAGGATGATGTGAGCCTCGGCGACGAAGACTTCATCATGCCAGAGGAACCCCTCGAGCAAGAGCGCTTTAAGCGCCAGCTAATCACAACTGCAAGAAGCCTAAAAACCAAACAACAACAGCTCCAAGCCGAACAGGATACACTCAACGATAGACGGACCCAGGTCCTAGCTGCCGAAGAATACAACCTTTAACGCCCAACAAAGAGCTATCCAAAACGGCGACTATCGCCACAATTCGACGATGAGGCCCTTGAGCCAATACCGACCACCACGTGGGCGAGATAAAGCGGACCGCCACAATTCACGATATAATCATGCTGATGAACCAGACCGACCACCACGTGGGCGAGATAAAGCGGCTACCTATGCCAAACACCAGCCCGCACCACCTCGCCGTCGAGGCAAAGAGGCAACAACTCCGGGCTATACCTACGACCTACGCCAGGACCTGGACAATAGAGCCAGTCAGGCAAGATCAATCTATGGATCAAGGGGGCGTGCTCCAATGTGAGACGACGGCCATCAAGCCTGGCGCGACTGGCATAACCTCACCCGGGCCAAAACCGAACAAGGATGTCATCCGAACTCCGTCGTGACGTCGCCCGATACAGAGGCGCCGCACACCCCTTATGCTTTACCAATGAGGTAATGCAGCACCAGTTCCCAGAAGGGTTTAAACCCGTAAACATTGAAGCATACGATGAAACAACAGACCCCGCGGTATGGATTGAAGATTTTCTTCTCCATATCCATATGGCTCGTGGTGACGATCTCCATGCCATTAAATACCTCCCCCTCAAACTAAAGGGACCAGCATGGCACTGGCTAAACAACCTCCCAAAAAACTCTATTGGCGGCTGGGAAGATTTGGAAGATGCATTTCGAGACAACTTCCAAGGCACTCATGTCCGGACACCGGACGCCGATGACCTCATTCACATAGTCCAGCAACCCAGAGAGTCAGCCCGCAAACTCTGGACACGGTTCTTAATTAAAAAGAACCAAATCGTCGACTGTCCGGACGCCGAAGCCCTCGCGGCCTTTAAACATAGCGTCTGCGACGAATGGCTCGCCCGACACCTTGGCCAGGAAAAGCCGAAGTCTATGGCAGCCCTTACCGCACTCATGACCCGCTTTTGCACGGGGGAAGATAGTTGGTAGCTCGTAGAAGCAACAGTACCAGCGACCCCGGCACCTCTGAAACCAGGGATGGCAATGATAGGACACGACGCAATAAACACAAGCATCGAAGCAACAATGAGGAAACCGAAGACACGACGGTTAACGCCGGATTCAACGGCTCTAAACCTAGTCAGCAGAAGAAGCCATTCAAAGGGAACAGGGACGGCCCATCCAATTTGGACAAAATACTCTATCGGCCCTGACAAATCCATGGTACCCCTGACAAGCCTGCAAACCATTCCAACAGAAACTGTTGGGTCTTCAAATAGGCCGGTAAGTTAAATACCGACCATAAGGGGAAAGAGCCACCTAGCAAGGATGATGATGAGCCCCGCCCACCGAACACGGGGGGCGCAGAAGAAATTTCCCCCCGAGGTAAAAATAGTGAATATGATCTACGTCACTCATATCCCCAAGAGGGAGCGCAAGCGCGCACTAAGGGACGGCTACGCCATAGAGCCAGTCGCCCCAAAATTCAACCCTTGGTCGGCTTGTCCGATCACCTTCGATCGCAGCAGCCACCCGACCAGTATCTGTCATGGAGGTTCGGCAGCCTTGGTCCTCAATCCAATCATTGACATATACCATCTCACCCGAGTCCTCATGGACGGCGGCAGCAATCTTAACTTGCTTTATCAGGACACTGTTCGCAAAATGGGTATTGACCCGTCAAGAATCAAGCCTACTAAAACCAGCTTTAAAGGAGTGATACCCGGCGTGCAGGCCTGCTGCACAGGTTCAATAACGCTGGAAGTAGTATTCGGTTCACCGGATAATTTCCGAAGTGAAGACTTGATCTTCGATATTGTCCCATTTCGTAGTGGTTATCACGCACTGCTCGGACGAACCGCTTTCGCTCGTTTCAATGCAGTCCTGCACTATGCTTATCTAAAGCTCAAGATGCCCGGACCGCGTGATGTTATAATAGTCAATGGAAACATGGAGCGCTCTCTCCGTACTGAGGAGCACACCGCAGCCCTCACAGCCGAGGTATAGAGCGGCCTTATCAAGCCGAACACTTTATCGGCCATCAAGCCCCAGGACACTGCTAAGCGAGTCTGGCCTACTGTGCAGAACGACATCTTGGTAAACCCAGAGCTGGACTAGCAGTTCAGCCTCCGTCAATTGCCCCACCTAACCGCGGCATATGTACCGTGTGTACACAACTATGCACTTAAAATACCTTGGGCAACAACGGAGGCACATCATGAACAAGATTCATAATGCGGCTTGACCCTATTCGGACCTTAACCTTTTTTCTCCTTTCTTGTTTCTTCCTCTCATATTACGGGTTCGTTAAAACCTAGTTACTTCACGATCGCACAAGGGCTCTTTGCCAGGCCCCTTTTACATAAACGGTCGACGGTTGTTCCTCTCAAAGGATCTCACACCAAGGTGAAAGCGGTGCAGACATGCGGCAGGGTGTCCAGGGGATCCTCAAGACTACCTTTTTCCTTTTTAGGCCCTGTATACAACTTTCCCTTGTTCATAAATTCTTGGCATGTAAATGGCCTTGATGTTTATGACATTATCTATACTAGCACGTTTTGATGTACTCAACAGATCATAATGGAAACAATTTTTTCACCAACCCTTGGTGGGTATTGGTTTATTCCATAATTTGTATTCTTTCTTTGTGTCAGATTGCCATACATACTTTGGCACGGGCTAAATACCAGGGGCTCTGTCCGGCCACACATATTTCCACAAAAAAGTCCGAACTACTTCTAGAGTATACTTCGGCGTCCCGAACATCGCATTATATGCATTAGCTCCGAATCATGTCTTTGGTCAATAGTTGGGTTGCCCGGCTCCTATGATTACTACCTTACGTTCCGCTTGTTCGGCTAGGGTAGTAAAGGGAGAACTAATGCGATTGTGTTTCTGGTTCGTCCGGTCAAACACCTCAATAGAGAAAGCCGAAAACCGACTATCATGATGCGGCGAGAGTTGGTCGGTGATTCGGCGACTTGCTATAAATCCCTTGCGATTTCTTTCTTATTATACGAAGAACTGGCCTTTGTCCAGTCACGCATCTAAGGCATCCTAGTCCGGATAACCGCATACGCACCAGGGGCTATTACTGCGTCCCACTATAAAATTCATATGGTTAAGTGAGAGTGATAAAGCCGCATAGTCCGATTGCCTGGTTCGCCGCACACACACCTCCTTTATGGACCAAGACGTTGGGTCAAGTGTGATCGTGCGCTATTCCCAACACCCCCGTAGTATCTACGTGGGGGCTAAAGCCGACGACTGGCAAACTCTCAAAATAAAAAAACAGTAGCAGAGTAGGAAAATAACTTCACATAAAAACATACATATATTATAGGCCATGGTTCATCATACAAAGTCTGGATAAATATATCACATTCATTCGAACATGATATCCTTTGAGCACTGAAACTCTACTATGCGGGCACCCTCCAGGACGTCTTCGAAATACCGCTCCGGCTTGCGGTGGTCCTTGCCTTTGGGCAGGCCCTCGGTCGCCACAACGGTGGCCTTCATCTTCGCCCAGTGCATCTTGACACGGGCAAAGGCCATCCACGCACCCTCTATGCACGCCGAGCGCTTCACCAGGCCGCAGTAGCTGGTAGGAATGGGTTCGGTTGGCCATAACCGGACTATGATGTCCTTCATGGCCAATCCAGACATCCTATGGAGCTCCTCCCATTGCATCATCTGGTTGTTCAATAGCGCTGGACGCTCCGGCACCAAGTACTACGACCAGAAGAGCTTCTATGTTGTTTTTCCCTCCTGGGCCCGGAAGAATTGCGCAGCGTCGGCAGCACTCTTTGGGAGATCCGTGAAGGCGTCTGGAAAACTCCACAGTCGATTAAGCAAGGCATACCTATGACCACCAAATATACTCTATAAAAGAAAGGGCTTACCAGCCGCTATCTGTTCGGCCAGCCGGATCTCCTCCCGAGCTGCCAGGGACTCGGACCGCTCCTTCTTGGCCTCTTGGAGGGCCTTGTCGAGGTTGACCGCTTGGGCCGCACTCTTCTCTTCCAAGGCCTCGCACTTGCCGATGGCATCCTTGAGCTCATGCCCTATTTCGTTCACCCTTTCCTCGTGCTGGCGGCGGGCGACCTCTTCGGTCTCTAATTCCACGGTCGCTTTATCAGCGGCTGCTTTACTCGCCCTAGCCTGCTCTTTGGCTTGGGCAAGGGCGCTCTTAAGGGTCTCGACCTCGGCCGCACTGCCAGCAATCATAACCATGGAAGCACATGAGCTTAAGCTCCGCATTCGCACATAACTTCAGGCGTGTAAACAATCTTTTGAAACATACCTTGCACCTCATCGAACCGCTTGTTAATGCGGTCGATGTCATCATCAGCCAGCTTCAGCTTCCGCTTGAGTTCGGAAACTTCAGCGGCCTAGGCGGTTGCCGCCAATAGGGAAGCCTGTTTATTCAATAGACAAGTACGTTACCTCCTGCGATTATCACTTCATCATCTGTTCGGCCGTTTTTCAAAACCTAACAGAGTCCCAGGGGCTACTATCTATATACATGCATATTTCCTTTATATGAAAAAGCATCTTACGTCGCATACCTCAAAGCCTATTAGCAGGCTAGTGAAGGTTTCGTTCATCCCGCTCTTGGCGGACTGAACCTTTTCAACCACCACACCCATCAGGGTGCGGTGCTCCTCCACGAGAGAAGTGTTGGAAATATGCCCTAGAGATAAAATGGTTATTATTATATTTCCTTGTTCATGATAATTGTCTATTGTTCATGCTATAATTGTGTTATGCGGAAATCGTAATACATGTGTGAACACATAGACCATAACATGTCCCTAGTGAGCCTCTAGTTAACTAGCTCGTTAATCAATAGATGGTTACGGTTTCCTGACCATGGACATTGGATGTCATTGATAACGGGATCACATCATTGGGAGAATGATGTGATGGACAAGACCCAATCCTAAGCATAGCACTAGATCGTGTAGTTCGTTTGCTAAAGCTTTTCTAATGTCAAGTATCATTTCCTTAGACCATGAGATCGTGCAACTCCCGGATACCGTAGGAATGCTTTGGGTGTACCAAACGTCACAACGTAACTGGGTGGCTATAAAGGTGCACTACAGGTATCTCCGAAAGTGTCTGTTGGGTTGGCACAGATCGAGACTGGGATTTGTCACTCCGTATGACGGAGAGGTATCTCTGGGCCCACTCGGTAATGCATCATCATAATGAGCTCAATGTGACCAACTGGTTGGTCACGGGATCATGCATTACGGTACGAGTAAAGTCACTCGTCGGTAATGAGATTGAACGAGGTATTGGGATACCGACGATCGAATCTCGGGCAAGTAACGTACCGTTTGACAAAGGGAATTGTATACGGGATTACTTGAATCCTCGACATCGTGGTTCATCCAATGAGATCATCGAGGAGCATGTGGGAGCCAACATGGGTATCCAGATCCCGTTGTTGGTTATTGACCGGAGAGTCGTCTCGGTCATGTCTGCATGTCTCCCGAACCCGTAGGGTCTACACACTTAAGGTTCGGTGACGCTAGGGTTGTAGAGATATTAGTATGTGGTAACCTGAAAGTTGTTCGGAGTCCTAGATGAGATCCCGGACATCACGAGGAGTTCCGGAATGATCCGGAGGTAAAGATTTGTATATAGGAAGTCCAGTTTCGGCCACCGGGAAAGTTTCGGGGGTCACCGATATTGTACCGGGACCACCGGAAGGGTCCCGGTGGTCCATCGGGTGGGGCCACCTATCCCGGAGGGCCCCATGGGCTGAAGTGGGAAGGGAACCAGCCCCTGGTGGGCTGGTGCGCCCCCATGGGCCTCCCCTGCGCCTAGGGTTGGAAACCCTGGGGGTGGGGGGCGCCCCACCTGACTTGGGGGCAAGTCCACCCCCCCTTGGCCGGCCGCCCCCCCCTGAGATGGGATCTCCAGGGGGCCGGCGCCCCCCCCCCCCCCCCCGAGGACCCCTATATATAGTGGAGGGGAGGGAGGGCAGCCGCACCCTAAGCCCTGGCGCCTCCCTCTCCCTCTCGCTGAGCTTGGCGAAGCCCTGCCGAGATCCCCGCTGCTTCCACCACCACACCGTCGTGCTGCTGGATCTCCATCAACCTCTCCTTCCCCTTGTTGGATCAAGAAGGAGGAGACGTCTCTCCCAACCGTACGTGTGTTGAACGCGGAGGTGCCGTCCGTTCGGTGCTAGGATCATCGGTGATTTGGATCACGACGAGTACGACTCCATCATCCCCGTTGTCTTGAACGCTTTCGCTCGCGATCTACAAGGGTATGTAGATGCACTCCTCCCCTCTCGTTGCTAGTAAACTCCATAGATTGATCTTGGTGATGCGTAGAAAATTTTAATTTCTGCTACGATCCCCAACAGTGGCATCATGAGCCAGATTTATGCGTAATTTCTATGCACGAGTAGAACACAAGATGTTGTGGGCATCAATTTTTGTCAATTTACTTTCCGTTACTAGTCTTATCTTGATTCGGCGGCATTGTGGGATGAAGCGGCCCGGACCGACCTTACATGTACGCTTACGTGAGACAGGTTCCACCGACTGACATGCACTAGTTGCATAAGGTGGCTAGCGGGTGTCTGTCTCTGCCACTTTAGTTGGATCGGATTCGATGAAAAGGGTCCTTATGAAGGGTAAATAGAAATTGGCATATCACGTTGTGGTTTTGGCTTAGGTAAGAATCGTTCTTGCTAGAAACCTATAGCAGCCACGTAAAAGTTTGCAACAACAATTAGAGGACGTCTAACTTGTTTTTGCAGCAAGTGTCATGTGATGTGATATGGCCAGAAGATGTGATGAATGATATATGTGATGTATGAGATTGATCATGTTCTTGTAATAGGAATCACGACTTGCATGTCGATGAGTATGACAACCGGCAGGAGCCATAGGAGTTGTCTTTATTTATTTATGACCTGCGTGTCAACTGGAACGTCATGTAATTACTTTAGTTTATTGCTAACCGTTAGCCATAGTAGTAGAAGTAATAGTTGGCGAGACAACTTCATGAAGACACGATGATGGAGATCATGATGATGGAGATCATGCTGTCATGCCGGTGACGATGATGAACATGGCGCCCCGAAGATGGAGATCAAAAGGAGCAAAATGATATTGGCCATATCATGTCACTATTTGATTGCATGTGATGTTTATCATGTTTTACATCTTATTTGCTTAGAACGACGGTAGCATAAATAAGATGTTCCCTCGCAAAAATTTCAAGAAAGTGTTCCCCCTAACTGTGCACCGTTGCGAAAGTTCGTTGTTCCGAAGCACCACGTGATGATCGGGTGTGATAGGTTCTAACGTTCGCATACAACGGGTGTAAGCCAGATTTACACACGCAATACACTTAGGTTGACTTGACGAGCCTAGCATGTACAGACATGGCCTCGGAACACAAGAGACCGAAAGGTCGAACATGAGTCGTATAGCAGATATGATCAACATGAAGATGTTCACCGATGATGACTAGTCCGTCTCACGTGATGATCGGACACGGCCTAGTTGACTCAGATCATGTATCACTTAGATGACTAGAGGGATGTCTGTCTGAGTGGGAGTTCATTAATAATTTGATTAGATGAACTTAATTATCATGAACTTAGTCTAAAATCTTTACAATATGTCTTGTAGATCAAATGGCCCACGCTAATGTCAACCTCAACTTCAACGCGTTCCTAGAGAAAACCAAGCTGAAAGACGATGGTAGCAACTATACGGACTGGGTCCGGAACTCGAGGATCATCCTCATAGCTGCCAAGAAAGCATATGTCCTTGAAGCACCGCTAGGTGAAGCACCCGTCCCAGCAAACCAAGACGTTATGAACGCCTGGCAAACACGTGTTGATGATTACTCCCTGGTTCAGTGCGGCATGCTTTACAGCTTAGAACCGGGGCTCCAAAAGCGTTTTGAGCAGCACGGAGCAGATGAGATGTTCCAAGAGCTGAAAATGGTTTTCCAAGCTCATGCCCGGGTCGAGAGATATGAAGACTCCGACAAGTTCTACAGTTGTAAGATGGAGGAGAATAGTTCCATCAGCGAACACATACTCAAAATGTCTGGGTTGCACAACCGCTTGTCTCAGCTGGGAGTTAATCTCCCGGATGACGCGGTCGTTGACAGAATCCTTCAGTCACTCCCACCTAGCTACAAGAGCTTTGTGATGAACTTCAATATGCAGGGGATGGAAAAGACCATCCCTGAGGTATATTCAATGCTGAAATCAGCGGAGGTGGAGATCAAAAAGGAACATCAAGTGTTGATGGTGAACAAAACCACTAAGTTCAAGAAAGGCAAGGGTAAGAAGAACTTCAAGAAAGACGGCAAGGGAGTTGCCGCGCCCGGTAAGCAAGCTGCCGGGAAGAAGACAAAGAATGGACCTAAGCCTGAGACTGAGTGCTTTTATTGCAAGGGAAATGGTCACTGGAAGCGGAACTACCCCAAGTACTTAGCGGATAAGAAGGCCGGCAATACCAAAGGTATATGTGATATACATGCTATTGATGTGTACCTAACCAGCGCTCATAGTAGCTCCTGGGTATTTGATACCGGTGCGGTTGCTCATATTTGTAACTCAAAGCAGGAGCTGCGGAATAAGCGGAGACTGGCGAAGGACGAGGTGACGATGCACGTCGGGAATGGTTCCAAGGTCGATGTGATCGCCGTCGGCACGCTACCTCTACATTTACCTACGGGATTAGTTTTAAACCTCAATAATTGTTATTTAGTGCCAGCTTTGAGCATGAACATTGTATCTGGATCTCGTTTAATGTGAGATGGCTACTCATTTAAATCCGAGAATAATGGTTGTTCTATTTATACGAGAGATATGTTTTATGCTCATGCCCCGCTGGTCAATGGTTTATTCTTGATGAATCTCGAACGTGATGTTACACATATTCATAGTGTGAATACCAAGAAATGTAAGGTTGATAATGATAGTCCCACATACTTGTGGCACTGCCGCCTTGGTCACATTGGTGTCAAACGCATGAAGAAACTCCATGCACGATGGACTTTTGGAGTCTCTTGATTATGAATCATTTGACACGTGCGAACCATGCCTCATGGGCAAAATGACCAAGACTCCGTTCTCCGGAACAATGGAGCGAGCAACCAACTTATTGGAAATCATACATACCGATGTGTGCGGTCCAATGAGTGTTGAGGCTCGCAGAGGATATCGTTATGTTCTCACCCTCACTGATGACTTGAGTAGATATGGGTATGCCTACTTAATGAAACACAAGTCTGAGACCTTTGAAAAGTTCTAGGAATTTCAGAGTGAAGTTGAGAATCAACGTGACAGGAAAATAAAGTTCTTACGATCAGATCGCGGAGGGGAATATTTGAGTCATGAATTTGGCACACACTTAAGGAAATGTGGAATTGTTTCACAACTCACGCCGCCTGGAACACCTCAGCGTAATGGTGTGTCCGAACGTCGTAATCGCACTCTATTGGATATGGTGCGATCTATGATGTCTCTTACCTATCTACCGCTATCATTCCAGGGTTATGCTTTATAGACTGCCGCATTCACTTTAAATAGGGCTCCGTCGAAATCCGTTGAGACGACACCATATGAATTATGGTTTGGAAAGAAACCTAAGCTGTCGTTTCTTGAAGTTTGGGGATGCGATGCTTATGTCAAGAAACTTCAACCAGAAAAGCTCGAACCGAAGTCGGAAAAATGCGTCTTCATAGGATACCCTAAGGAAACCATTGGGTATAACTTCTACCCCAGATCCGAAGGCAAGATCTTCGTTGCCAAGAATGGGTCCTTTCTGGAGAAAGAGTTTCTCTCGAAAGAAGTAAGTGGGAGGAAAGTGGAACTTGATGAGATGACCCCTCTCGAACCAGAAAGTAGCACAGCACAAGAAAATGTTTCTGTGGTGCCTACACCGACTAGAGAGGAAGTTAATGATGACGATCATGATCAAGATTGCACTGAACTTCGTAGGTCCACAAGGACACGTTCCGCACCAGAGTGGTACGGCAACCCTGTTCTGGAAATCATGTTGTTGGACAACGATGAACCTTCGAACTATGAAGAAGCAATGGCGGGTCCAGATTCCAACAAATGGCTTGAAGCCATGCAATCCGAGATAGGATCCATGTATGAAAACAAAGTATGGACTTTGACAGACTTGCCCGATGATCGGCGAGCAATAGAAAATAAATGGATCTTTAAGAAGAAGACGGACACGGATGGAAATGTTACCATCTATAAAGCTCGGCTTGTCGCTAAGGGTTATCGACAAGTTCAAGGAGTTGACTACGATGAGACCTTCTCACCCGTAGCGAAGCTGAAGTCTGTCCGAATCATGTTAGCAATTGCCGCATTCTACGATTATGAGATATGGCAAATGGACGTCAAAACGGCATTCCTTAACGGCTTCCTTAAGGAAGAATTGTATATGATGCAGCCGGAAGGTTTTGTCGATCCTAAGAATGCTGACAAATTATGCAAGCTCCAGCGCTCAATCTATGGGCTGGTGCAAGCATCTCGGAGTTGGAACATTCGCTTTGATGAGATGATCAAAGCGTTTGGGTTTACGCAGACTTATGGAGAAGCCTGTGTTTACAAGAAAGTGAGTGGGAGCTCTGTAGCATTTCTCATATTATATGTGGATGACATACTATTGATGGGAAATGATATAGAATTCTTGGAAAGTATAAAGGCCTACTTGAATAAGTGGTTTTCAATGAAGGACCTTGGAGAAGCTGCTTACATATTAGGCATCAAGATCTATAGAGATAGATCGAGACGCCTCATAGGTCTTTCACAAAGCACATACCTTGACAAGATATTGAAGAAGTTCAATATGGATCAGTCCAAGAAGGGGTTCTTGCCTGTATTGCAAGGTGTGAGATTGAGCACGGCTGAATCCCCGACCACGGCAGAAGATAGAGAAAAGATGAGTGTCGTCCCCTATGCCTCGGCCATAGGGTCTATTATGTATGCCATGCTGTGTACCAGACCTGATGTAAACCTTGTCGTAAGTTTGGTAGGAAGGTACCAAAGTAATCTCGGCATGGAACACTGGACAGCGGTCAAGAGTATCCTGAAGTACCTGAAAAGGACTAAGGATATGTTTCTCGTTTATGGAGGTGACGAAGAGCTCGTCGTAAAGGGTTACGTCGATGCTAGCTTCGACACAGATCTGGATGACTCTAAGTCACAAACCAGATACATGTATATTTTGAATGGTGGGGCAGTCAGCTGGTGCAGTTGCAAGCAAAGCGTCGTGGCAGGATCTACATTTGAAGCGGAGTACATGGCAGCCTCGGAGGCAGCACATGAAGCAATCTGGATGAAGGAGTTCATTGCTGACCTAGGAGTTATTCCCAATGCATCGGGGCCGATGACTCTCTTCTGTGACAACACTGGAGCTATTGCCCTTGCCAAGGAGCCCAGGTTTCACAAGAAGACTAGGCACATCAAGCGTCGCTTCAACTCCATTCGCGAAAATGTTCAAAATGGAGACATAGATATTTGTAAAGTGCATACGGATTTGAATGTCGCAGATCCGTTGACTAAACCTCTTCCACGAGCGAAACATGATCAACACTAGAACGCTATGGGTGTACGATTCATCACAATGTAACTAGATTATTGACTCTAGTGCAAGTGGGAGACTGTTGGAAATATGCCCTAGAGGCAATAATAAAATGGTTATTATTATATTTCCTTGTTCATGATAATTGTCTATTGTTCATGCTATAATTGTGTTATCCGGAAATCGTAATACATGTGTGAACACATAGACCATAACATGTCCCTAGTGAGCCTCTAGTTAACTAGCTCGTTAATCAATAGATGGTTACGGTTTCCTGACCATGGACATTGGATGTCATTGATAACGGGATCACATCATTGGGAGAATGATGTGATGGACAAGACCCAATCCTAAGCATAGCACTAGATCGTGTAGTTCGTTTGCTAAAGCTTTTCTAATGTCAAGTATCATTTCCTTAGACCATGAGATCGTGCAACTCCCGGATACCGTAGGAATGCTTTGGGTGTACCAAACATGACAACGTAACTGGGTGGCTATAAAGGTGCACTACAGGTATCTCCGAAAGTGTCTGTTGGGTTGGCACAGATCAAGACTGGGATTTGTCACTCCGTATGACGGAGAGGTATCTCTGGGCCCACTCGGTAATGCATCATCATAATGAGCTCAATGTGACCAAGTGGTTGGTCACGGGATCATGCATTACGGTACGAGTAAAGTGACTTGTCGGTAACGAGATTGAACGAGGTATTGGGATACCGACGATCGAATCTCGGGCAAGTAACGTGCCGTTTGACAAAGGGAATTGTATACGGGATTACTTGAATCCTCGACATCGTGGTTCATCCGATGAGATCATCGAGGAGCATGTGGGAGCCAACATGGGTATCCAGATCCCGCTGTTGGTTATTGACCGGAGAGTCGTCTCGGTCATGTCTGCATGTCTCCCGAACCCGTAGGGTCTACACACTTAAGGTTCGGTGACGCTAGGGTTGTAGAGATATTAGTATGCGGTAACCCGAAAGTTGTTCGGAGTCCCGGATGAGATCCCGGACATCACGAGGAGTTCCGGAATGGTCAGAAGGTAAAGATTTGTATATAGGAAGTCAAGTTTCGGCCACCGGGGAAGTTTCGGGGGTCACCGGTATTGTACCGGGACCACCAGAAGGGTCCCGGGGTTCCACCGGGTGGGTCCACCTATCCCGGAGGGCCCCATGGGCTGAAGTGGGAAGGGAACCAGCCCCTGGTGGGCTGGTGCACCCCCATGGGCCTCCCCTGCGCCTAGGGTTGGAAACCCTGGGGGTGGGGGCGCCCCACCTGACTTGGGGGGCAAGTCCCCCCCCCCCTTGGCCGCCGCCCCCCTGAGATGGGATCTCCAGGGGGCCGGCGCCCCCCCCCAGGACCCCTATATATAGTGGAGGGGAGGGAGGGCAGCCGCACCCTAAGCCCTGGAGCCTCCCTCTCCCTCCCGTAACACCTCTCCCTCTCGCTAAGCTTGGCGAAGCCCTGCCGAGATCCCCGCTGCTTCCACCACCACGCCATCGTGCTGCTGGATCTCCATCAACCTCTCCTTCCCCTTGCTGGATCAAGAAGGAGGAGACGTCTCTCCCAACCGTACGTGTGTTGAACGCGGAGGTGCCGTCCGTTCGGCGCTAGGATCATCGGTGATTTGGATCACGACGAGTACGACTCCATCATCCCCGTTCTCTTGAACGCTTCCACTCGTGATCTACAAGGGTATGTAGATGCACTCCTCCCCTCTCGTTGCTAGTAAACTCCATAGATTGATCTTGGTGGTGCGTAGAAAATTTTAATTTCTTCTACGATCCCCAACAGGAAGCACGTCGTAATGCTTCCACCAAAGTGTTCGGCTCCTCCGGACTAGTGGAGGTCGCCGCTGGAGTCGCCGCTCCCCCTCCTTCAAAGGGGGTTGTTCACCCAATTCCGGAGCAGTGTGGGTCTCCAGAATAATGTTCGGCTGGGGGCCGGACTGGTCGTGGCTGACACATCTCCAACGTATCTATAACTTTTGATTGTTCCATGTTGTTATATTATCAATCTTGGATGTTTTATAATTATTTTATAGTCATTTTATATCATTTTTGTACTAACTATTGACATAGTGCCAAGTGCCAGTCGCTGTTTTTTCCATGTTTTTACATCGCAAAAAATCAATATCAGACGGAGTCCAAATGCTCCGAAACTTTACGGAGAATTTTTATGAGCCAGAAGGATAACAACAAGCCCTGGCTGCGCCTGGGGGGTGCCCTGAGGGGGGCACAACCCACCAGGGCGCGATAGGCCTCCTAGCGCGCCATGGTGGGTTATGCCCACCTCGGGTGCCCCCGGACCGCCTCTTTGCTCTATAAATACCCCAATATTCCAGAAACCCTAAAGGCATCGACGAAATATTCATCCAGCCGCCGTAGAGTCCAGAACCACCAGATCCAATCTAGACACCATCTCAGATGGGGTTCACCACCTCCATTGGTGCCTCTCCGATGATGCGTGAGTAGTTCTTTGTAGACCTTCGGGTCCGTAGTTAGTAGCTACATGGCTTCCTATCTCTCGCTGAATTCTCAATATAACGGTCTCTTGGAGATCCATATGATGTAACTCTTTTGCGGTGTGTTTGTTGGGATCGATGAACTTTGAGTTTATGATCAGATTTATCTTTTTATATCCATGAAAGTTATTTGAGTTTCTTTGATCTCTTATATGCATGATTGCTTATAGCCTCGTATTTCTTCTCCTACATTTGGGTTTTGTTTGGCCAACTTGATCTATTTATCTTGCAATGGGAAGAGGTGCTTTGTAGTGGGTTTGATCTTACGGTGCTTGATCCCAGTAACAGAAAGGGAACCGACACGTATGTATCGTTGCTACTAAGGATAAAACGATGGGGTCTATCTCTACATAGATAGATCTTGTCTACATCATGTCATCATTCTTATTGCGTTACTCCATTTCTCCATGAATTTAATACACTAGATGCATGCTGGATAGCGGTCGATGTGTGGGGTAATAGTAGTAGATGCAGGCAGGAGTCGGTCTACTAATCATGGACGTGATGCCTATATAATGATCATTGCCTGGATATCGTCATGACTATTCAAAGTTCTATCAATTGCCCAACAGTAATTTGTTTACCCACCGTTTGCTATTTTTCTCAAGAGAAGCCACTAGTGAAAACTACGGGCCCCAGGTCTTCTTTCTCATATATTTGCCTTTGCGATCTACTTTTTCCTTGCTTTTATTTTCAAATCTATTAATATAAATATACAAAAATACCTTGATGCAATTTATTCTTATTTACTTTATTTGGCGTTCGATCTATCAATTTACTACAAATTTATCTCACGTTTGTTTGCATATCTTGAGGCGTCGTACCTCGGAAGGGATTGACAACCCCTTTAACTCGTCGGGTTGCGAGGATTTGTTATCTGTGTGCAGGGGCTGTTTATGTTGTGTTGCTTGGTTCTCCTATTGGTTTGATAACCTTGGTTTCATATCTAAGGGAAATACCTACCGCCGCTGTGCTGCATCACCCTTCCTCTTTGGGGAAATACCGACGTAGCTTCAAGTGCCATCAAAAGGAATTTCTGGCGCCGTTGCCGGGGAGGATCTTCAACATATACCAGGATCCTAATCACAAATCTCATCTCCTCGCAATTTACATTATTTACCATTTGCCATTTTATTCGCCCTCTTTTTCGTACGCCGTTTTCTCGTCAGATCTCTTCTTTGCGTGTGTGCCATGTGTCTTCTATTTGCTTGCATCTTCGCTTGCTAAAAATCTATTGATATGGATCCTCATCCACTTGCTAATCTGTTTAAGAGATCCAATTATCATGAACCAAGTGCAAGTGATTTGAGTGCACTAGATTGTCTCTATGAAGTTTTGCTTGAGTTTCATGAATCTGAAAATTGTGATGAAGAAATTTATAAAGTGATTCATGATAGCTCCTTGAATGTAAAGCATGATTGCAGTGATTTTACTATAAATTCTATTAATGTCAATTGTGCTAATAATATGCAAAACCCCAAGCTTGGGGATGCTAATTTTTCTATGTCCACTACTTGTTGCAATGATCATGATTGGGGTGATTCTTCTTATGATCTTGACATTTTATTTAAGCGTCATGATGAATATGTTTGCAATAATATCGAAAGTGGGTTTGGAAGAGTATCAACTTTAGGTAAAAGTAATCCCACATATTTGGAGAGTGTTCAATCTCGTGAAATTTTTGATGAAAGTGGGCTTGGAGAGGTCATGACTTTATTTGATGATAATCCCACTATTTTGGAAGAGTGTAAACTTTGCGTGCATGTGGATCATGTAGAGAAAATTTTATATGATAGCTATATTGTTTAATTTGAGTATGATCCTACTTGTAATTATTATGCGAGAGGAAAATATAGTTGTGGAAATTTTCATGTTACTAAATTACCTCTCGTTATGTTGAGATTTTCAATGTTTTCTTCCTCTCCTTTGCATATGCTAGATATTTGTTTCTTGAAAATTTGTTTTCCTATAAAATTCCTATGCATGGGAAGTATGTTATACTTAAATGTGTTTGTCACATGTTTCATGATGCTCTCCTTGTGTTTCAATTATTACCTCTTGTGTGAGCATCCTTGAAATCTTATGCCTAGCTAAGGGCGTAAAACTATAGCGCTTGTTGGGAGGAAACCCAATGAATAAATTTTATTTTTGCTTTTTGCTTTCTGTTCTTGAGTGTTAGCACAATTATGCTACTGTTATGATTGTGTTTTTTGTGTTTTAATTAGTGATTGTGCCAAGTAGAACCGATAGGATCTTATTGGGTGATGGTTGTTTGATCTTGCTGAAAAAGACAGAAACTTTGCGCTCACGAAAACAATTCCCACTTTTTATCAGAAAGAGCTTTTGCCCTGATTCGTTTTGCATAAGATTAATATACAAATTGCTCAGGTCATCCTATTTTTCAGAATTTTTGGAGTTACATAAGTATTCGAAAAAGTCAGATTGCTACAGACTGTTCTGTTTTGACAGATTCTGTTTTGTTTGTGTTGTGTGCTTATTTTGATGGCTCTATGGTTTTCTTTGATGAGTTTTTGCCATAAAAAAGTTGGAATACAGTATATATAATATAAAAACAAAATATGAATTGGTTTGATACAATACTTATAGTAGTGGTTTGCTTTCTTATACTAACAGATCTCACAAAGGTTTTGTTGAGTTTTGTGTGATTGAAGTTTTCAAGTTTTGGGTTATCTTACGATGGATGAAGGAAGGATGGAAGAGCCTAAGCTTGGGGATGCCCCAGCATCCCAAGCCATTATCCAAAAATGAGCAACCAACTAAGCTTGGGGATGCCCCCAAGTGGCATCCGCGCTTTCTTCCAACGATCATCGGTATTTTACTCGAAACTATATTATTATTCGTCACATGATATGTGTTTTGCTTGGAGCGTCTTGTATGACATGAATATTTTCTTGTTTTATTTTGTGTTTTAAGTCATCAATCCTTGCTGGACACACCTATTTGAGAGAGCCAAAATTATGTCATGACTTGTTAGAATTGCTCTCTATGCTTCACTTAAATTTTTTATGAGCTATGGACTTGCTCTAGTGCTTCACTTATATCTTTTTTAGCACGGTGTGCTTAGTATTTTTGAAGAAATGCTCTCTTGCTTCACTTAGATTTATTTGAGGGTTAGTAAAATTTTCATGAAATTCTCTCTTGCTTCACTTAAATTATTTTGAGAGAAAGAAAAAAAATTATGCTCATGATCTTCACTTATATTTGTTTGAGCTTATGAAAAGCAACACATGAAAATTAGTCCCAAAGTGATAGATATCCAAGAAGGATATAATAAAAACTTTCATGAAGATTATTGGACAGAATAAACTTGATTCTTAGTAATAGTTTTGAGATATGATGATGTGATATGTGAGTTATGTTGTTGAGTAATTATGCTTTAGTAAGAATATTGGTGTTAAGGTTTGTGATTCCGTATGCAAGAACGAAAGTCAATAGTCATGCAATGAAATTATATCCTACTTATGGTGCATTATTAGGTGTTATTTATGCTTAATGCTTGCTTATGAGATTATCCATTTCTTGGTTGGTCGCTTCTCAATCTTTTGCTAGCCTTCATTTTGCACCAAGTATGATCTCTACTTGTGCATCCAAAATCCTTTAAACCAGTTTTGCCACATGAGTCCACTATATCTACCTATATGCGGTATTCTTTTGCCGTTCTAAGCAAATTTGTATGTGCCATCTCTAATTTTCAAAAAAAATACTTCTCTTTTGTGTGTTTGTTTCGCTCCCGGAGCGGTGAGGGGTGGCTAATATTTTCCATGCTAGATGTGTTATTCTCATGATAAGTGTTTATTCACTTGCCATTGCACGAGAGTAAGGCAAAGGTATTAGGGATACCTAGTCCCGAAATGAAAAAAATGAATTTACTTTATGTTGTCAAATAATAAATCCCTTGGAAACTCTTGGTATGGAAGGCACCCGTGGATACGGTTAGCCATGGAAAGTGAAAGTATGGTGGAAAAAGGAATAAACTTTATTTTATGTTTGGGAACCGCCTATGATATATCTAGCATGGAAAGTGTTGGGAACTCTAAGTCGTTTTTGTTGGTGGGATGGATACACCTCCCAAAATGTTTTTATCTCTAAGTTTTTTCGCTTTGAGCTCTGGCACCTCTACAAATCCCTACTTCCCTCTACGAAGGGCCTTTCTTTTACTTTATTCAATTTTTATTTTGAGTCTCCATCTTCCCTTATAAAAGCACCAACTAGGAGGCAATATGATCATACTTAAGTATTGGGTGTAGCTAATATTCGAGTGTGTTTCATCAATGGATCAATGGTTGAGCATGATGGGCTAGGGATAACTTATTTTAGCATTGATATTTTGAAAGACATGGTTGCTTGTTGATATGCTTGAGTATCTAAGTTATTATGTCAAAACTAGACTATTGCTTTGAATCACATAAAAAGTCCAAATGTCCGTGCTATAAAGAAAAGAATATGATATGACATGTTAGGCAGCATTCCACATCAAAAATTCTGTTTTTATCACTTACCTACTTGAGGACGAGCAGGAGTTAAGCTTGGGGATGTTGATACGTCTCCAATGTATCTATAATTTTTGATTGTTCCATGTTGTTATATTATCAATCTTGGATGTTTTGTAATCATTTTATAGTCATTTTATATCATTTTTTGGTACTAACCTATTGACATAGTTGTCGGTGTCAAACCGGCGGATCTCGGGTAGGGGGTCCCGAACTGTGCGTCTAAGTTCAATGGTAACAGGAGACAGGGGACACGATGTTTACCCAGGTTCGGGCCCTCTCTATGGAGGTAATACCCTACTTCCCACTTGATTGATCTTGATGGATATGAGTATTACAAGAGTTGATCTACCGCGAGATCATAATGGCTAAACCCTAGAAGTCTAGCCTGTATGACTATGGTAATGAGTATCTCCGTTTCCGGACTAGGTCCTCCGGTTTATATAGACACCAGGAGGATCTAGGGTTACACAAGGTCGGTTACAAAGAAAGGAATCTACATATTCGGCCGCCAAGCTTGCCTTCCACGCCAAGGAGAGTCCCATCCGGACATGGGTGCAGTCTTTGGTCTTCGTATCTTCACAGCCCATCAGTCCGGCCCATGGCTAACAGGCCGGACGCCCGAGGACTAGGACTCCCTCAGTAGCCCCCGAACCAGGCTTCAATGACAAGATGTTCGGCGCGCAGATTGTCTTCGGCATTGCAAGGCCGGTTCCTCCGACGACGACTTCCAAGTAATTTATTCGGCTTATAATTCAATGTCGCACCCCTCGGCTTTTGTGCATCTATGACTTCAGCTTCCACGTGTCGGGCGAATGCGGACGGTCAGGGTATTTTTTGCAAATAACACCCCGACCATGAAAGAAAGAGCGTTTATTTAAAGAGATTGGGTCTCAGATCCATTCGGCACCACGCAGAGAAAATCCTCAGAGATTGCCAGGAAAGACCATTCCAACATGGCTAATATTCCCAGCTCCTCCTCCCGTTCTGACCTGGAGAAAGGCGAGTGGGAGAGGTGCTCTGTGTCCCACAGTCAATTGGAGAAGTTGCAAACGCAGGGATTTCTCCCTCCTGCAGATCTGGTCCCTAATCGAGCGGGGTGGCCTCCTTCAACAGCAAAACCCAGGCGGAGGATTTCCCCAATCCATCTGTGGGGAAACGAGTGTGCCTCGTCCCCTATTTGATAAGGGGCTTGGGATTTCCAATTCACCTATTCCTCCGAGGGCTTCTGGAATATTATGGCCTCCAGCTGCACAATTTTACCCCAGCCTCCATCCTGCATATCGCAGGCTACGTCGCCTTATGTGAACTATTCCTGGGTTGTGAGGCCCATTTTGATCTGTGGAGAACGTTATTTTGTCTTGTCCCGCGCAACCACGAGGGATCGATTTTTTAAGTGGGCGGAGCCGAAATATGGCGTATTGCTGAGACCGGATACCTATCCGGCACGCCGAAGAAAGCTTCCGAAGAGTGGACCTCTGAATGGTTTTACATCGAGGACGTGGTACTTCCAGATCCAGTCCGGAGGGGTCTCCCCGAGTTTGCAAGTGCTCCTCTGAAGAAACGCCACAGCTGGCGCCCTCGGAGCCTCGAGGAGGAAGATAGTGCGGAAGTCCACCAACTCCTGAGCAAGATCAGGACGCTTGCCCAGTCCGGATACACAATAGTCGAAGTGATGGCGACCTCCATAGTACGCAGGGTCCAGCCACTTCAATACAGAGGACTTCCCATGTGGAACTACAATGGGGAAGATGACGCCTCCCGCTACGGCAGGAAAGGTCTGGACACCCCTGCCGCCCTAGCCAAAATATTGGTCGAACTGTTCAAGGGTGAGGAAGAGGAGTTCCTGCGCATCACACATTGAGAAGGATATTCCATGTACAGTCCTCCTAGCTAGGTAAGCCCCCAATTCTTCTGCTCTACTCACCCCACCCCCTGAGCTTTGCTTTAATGAATATTAACCCGTCCATTTGTAACAACATTGGCGAAAGATTTCCGAGGGGCTTCACAGCCCCGCCCCGCAGCCCGAGGGCCACAATCAGGACCTTGACCCTGGATTCGAAGAGGATCCAGATATATTCGTGGTGCTCGAGAATGGCGTGTTTTATCAGGCAAGCTACGACGGCACCGAAGTGCCCATCATCGCCGATTACCCTGGTCTTCTCCCCGCTTCGCACGTAAGTAGTCAGGATACATCCCCCCCCCCCCGAAAGGGTTCCCTCGTTTCACCTCACCCACCGCACTGTCTCATGCTTCGAAGGTGAGGCGTTCTACATACCGTGCTACTCCAGGAGAGACTCCAAAGAGAACGGCTCCCGCACCGGGCAAGCCTTCAAAGAGGAAGGCAAACGAAGACACGGTCGGTCCCTCGTCAAAGAGGTATGGGTTTGCAAATACGTTTTCTTAATAGCGCATCCAACCGTGACTTTCATGTTCGTCTTGTATTAGGAAAAGAGTCCGTCGGACTGTGTCCGTGGGTCCGGTCAGTAATACTCCCAACAGCCAGGATCCAGTCTCAGCCGAGGGGACGGGGCCGATATGGGAGTGACGCCGGACTGTCCTTCAGCCGAGGGCTCGGAAAATGTGTCTGTTACCAACTCGGAAGTGGAGAGCGCCATGAATCATCGGCGTCGGAGGGCCATTTTACGAGACCCCCGCTTTTCGGAAGAGGCGTTTAATGCCTTCAGCTCGGCTGATGCATACATCCGAGCTGCTCGAGATGGGCTTAGTAGAGCCACAAAGCAGCATTTAAAAGATGTGCACGTAAGTTTACTGTGTCTCAGTATGATAACCATATGCCAGTAGCCCCCGAGACTTAAAGTAGTTGGGACAACTGATTTGAGGATCGCTGCATGACCAGGTTCTGTCGGAGAAGAACAACGTGCTAGCCCAAGAGCTAGAAAAGTGCCGGACGTAGTTAAACGCAGTGACCGCCGAACTGGAAAAATCCAAAGCGGCGTCTTCCGGTGATATTTCCCTCCATCGAGAAACAGTTATTGCATAGCGACCGTGTTAACACTGCAGCTTTATCTCATAACAGGATCATCGGATCAATTGGAGGAAAAAGTGTTGAAAAGACTGCATGCCGCAGGCGAGCGGGTTTTGACCCATGTCAGACAAAAGAAAAACAAACTCCAAGATGCAAACACCCAGTTGGGCGAAGAGCTGAAGGATGTGCGGGCCCAGCTAGCCGACTCCGTGAAGGAGAACAAAAAACTGCGAGGCGGCATATTCAGTATGTGGCCGTATTTACCTTATAACAGTTTGGAAGTAAAAGTAGTTGATATAACTGTGATTGCAGGTATATTGACGGGCCATCCCGAAGAGGAGGTGTCCGGATCATCAAGTGATCTTCTGCAAGGGCTGTCGCAGTTGCACGAGCAAGCTCGGCAAGCAATGCGGAGTGTAGCCAAGGCCTTATGGCCATCCGACTCCCCTCCAGGGAGTATGGAGAAGCTTGTGGAGCTGTTCAAGGGAGCGCGGCGGCGTATCCGACTATGAAAGATATCGGCCTGCCAATAGGGTGCGCGAGAGGCCTGGGCCATGGTAAAAACACGATATACTAAGCTGGATCCGAATCACATGGCCCGGGTCGGACCGCTAGGGTCAAATGGGGAAGAAATTCCCGTTAGTTTGGTATATGGCCAAGTAGAGGTGGCTGCTAGATACTCCCAACAGGATTGTAAATTAGACCTCCTGTTGGACGGTATAGAGGAAGAAGTTTTTAAGTCCTAAGTGACTATGTATTTTCCTTCTAGCTGGATTGTAAAACGATTGTCATGGCCGACCTTTTCGCTTCGATCTCTCGACCCGAAGGTGCGAAGTGTTTCCGAATACCTGAGCGGCAAAATAAACCGGGGTATGCGTGGAAACCAGGCGTAGGGGTCATAGGTGCTTGAACAGACAAGTTGTATCCGGCTAGTTATGTTATATTACATTGAAATTGTAAGAAACATCTTCCAGAGAGAATAGTTCCGTTAAGGGTTCCTTTCCCTGGGTGTGCATGCATCTATGTGCATGTCCGGACTGTGATGAAAAAATCACAGTGTGTATAACTTCTGGGGGTTCATAATGGAGCGAGTGCAAAAACATCTTTAGTTCACTGACTGAATATTCCCTTAAGAACGCTAGCTTTCGGCTTCACCCAGTCTGAGGTACACATCTGGATGACCCGGCAGTAACAATCACAGAGGTGCTCCCTTTATGCCCTAGCCGAACTAACGGGAACGTAGGGCATAAGCACAGGAGCCAGGCAACCCAGCTTAGCCAAAACTTAAGTCATATCGATGCATATAATGGCAAAGAAAAGGTACATATGGGAGAAAATGCATATGTGATGAGCTTTATGCTCAGAAAATAGAAATAGCAAGCTTCTGTCCAAGAAGCCCCCAGGTATGATAGACGTACATACTTGAAGATGTATGTGTCGGGGGTGCACGGTCTAACCGCACGAAAACCTTCAAGGCTAAAGAGAAAAAATGAAAAGAGAGAAAAAATGATGAAAACAATAAGAGGAAGGAGACAAACAAAGAGTTCGGCGCTAGGCATAGAATCTTCAGAGTCTGGCCGCGCTCCAGGGATTCGACTCTAGTCGATTGTCTGACGCATCACGCAAGCGGTACGCTCCTCCGGTGAGAACTTCGTCAATGATGAAGGGACCCTCTAAAAGGATTGAGAAGAGGTGTCTAGAGGGGGGTGAATAGACTCTTTGCAATTAAAGTTGCAGTTTTTAAATTCTTTAAGTTGAAGTGGAGTTTTAGCACAAGTTCACACATTCACAATACATGTCAAGCAAGCATGATAAGAGTATATGAGCAGCGGAAAGTAAATCATGCAAATTGCAAGAATGTAAAGGGATGGGATTGGAGTGTGCAAACGCAATTGGAGATACAGAGATTTTTTATCCGTGGTTCCGATAGGTGGTGCTATCGTACATCCACGTTGATGGAGACTTCAACTCACGAAGGGTAACGGTTGCGCGAGTCCACGGAGGGCTCCACCCACGAAGGGTCCATGAAGAAGCAACCTTATCTATCCCACCATGGCCGTCGCCCACGAAGGACTTGCCTCACTAGGGTAGATCTTCACGAAGTAGGCAATCTCCTTGCCCTTACAAATTCCTTGGTTCAACTCCATAATCTTGACGGAGGCTCCCAAGTGACACCTAACCAATCTAGGAGACACCACTCTCCAAGAGGTAATAGATGGTGTGTTGATGATGAACTCCTTGCTATTGTGCTTCAAATGATAGTCTCCCCAACACTCAACTCTCTCTCTCATAGGATTGGATTTGGAAGAAAGATGATTTGAGTGGAAAGCAACTTGGGGAAGGCTAGAGATCAAGATTTATGTGGTTGGAATGGAATATCTTGACCTCAACACAAGTGTAGGTGGTTCTCTCTCAGAAAATGTATGTTGGAAGTGTAGGCATGTTTTGATGGCTCTCTCCACGAATGAAGAGTGGGTGGAGGGGTATTTATAGCCTCCACACAAAATCTAACCGTTACACACAATTTACCAAACTCGGTGGGACCGATTCAGAGAACTCGGTGGGACCGATTTGGTTCATAATGTGACCGTTAGGATTTTCGGTGGGACCATCATGTCAACTCGGTGGGACCGATATCATTAGGGTTAGGGCATAACGTAATCTCGATGAGACCGATTACACAAACTCGGTCGGACCAATTTTGGTAATAAACTAACCAGAGAGTTGGTTAGGCAAACTCGGTGGGACCGATTCGCTCATCTCGATTGGACCGAAATGTTACAAAAAGGAGACAGGGAGTTTGCATTGCGAACTCGGTGGGACCGATCACATATCTCGGTGAGACCAAGATTATTGCAATAGGCAACAAAGAGTTCGCAATCCCATCTCAGTGAGACCGAGATCCCTATCGGTGAGACCGAATTCATTAGGGTTTCTGGCAGTGGCTATGTCAAGAGAACTCGGTGGCGCCGGATAGATCAAATCGGTGGGGCCGAGTTTGACTTTTGGTTTGGGACAAATTTGGAAGTGAGAAACTGGTTGAGGGCTTTGGAGCATATCACTAAGCACTTTGAGCAAGCAAGCCATTAAGCAACACCTCACCCCCTCTTAATAGTATTGGCTTTCCTATGGACTCAATATGATCTTGGATCACTAAAATAGAAAATGTAGAGTCTTGATCTTTGAGCTTGAGCCAATCCTTTGTCCTTATCATCTTGAAGGGGTTCCACATCTTCTCGTCGACGCCACTCCATTTTTGAACTGATCTGAAATATACTAGGTGAAAACATTAGTCCAACAAGAGATATGTTGACATTAATTACCAAAATCACCCAGGGAGCACTTGTGCTTTCAATCTCCCCCTTTTGGTAATTGATGACAACATACATCAAAGCTTTAGATAAAGATACAGAGAATAATAAGTAAAGCTTTGGAAATACATGTAAATATGGAATATAGGAGCATGTGAATGCATAAGCATAACGGAATAAGCATTGTGTTACATGTATCTTGGTTATATGCATCAGAGCAAATGATGTGAATATAGGAAATGTACCTTCATGCTCATGAGTCCTTCTTGCAAACAGTATGTACATCAGCAAGAAATCCTCATGCACATGAGTGTGATGCATATACTTACCTTGTGGTCTAGAGTTGGCTTAGGAAGGAGTGAACCTGAGTAAACAAGGTTAGATAACACAGATACATCTACTAGCCAGAGCAAACAAAGTAACCACAAGAGTACCAAGGTTGGGATGACATGTAGAGAGTGAGTACAGAGTACTCTATTGGATATAGACATGTCCCCAAAGGAAAAGATATGAAGTGAATTCAAGGATTTCCTCCCATAGATGTCTTGCTCCCCTCAATCTTGCATGGGATACTGGGAGAAGATAGGGAACAAAAAATCAGAGCAAAGAAAACAAACAGATCAAATATGAACATGTCTTTCCCCTCATAAAGACATGTGACTTCTCTCCTCTTAAACACCAAGCATCTGGGGTCTTTGATATGATACTTCTTTCTTATTGTGAAGAATTCTCTCGCCCTGAGTATTCTCTCCCCCCTATAGAAATGATTAAGCTTTGATGTGATCTCTCTCTCCCCCCTTTGACATCAATTTCCAAGAAGGGCTCTTCTCGATGTTCGTTACAACTGGGTTTGGTCCTTGAGTCGCACAGCAAAGCAGCAAGTCGAATGTGATGCTGGTAGAGGACAAGAATCATTGAGTGGAGCTGGAGCCAAAATGAATGCAGGAACAAGTGGCAAGTTGTCTTTCCTGTAGTGAAATCGGTGGCACCGAGTTGTGTGCTTCGGTTGCACTGAAAGGGTTCGGTTGGACTGAAAACAGCAAACCGGTGTGACCGAGTTCATCACAAAGAAAACACTTGTCACCTCAGCTCACTAGGCAAATAAGATCTCACAAGGATTTGCAAGGAATTGAATGCAGGGAATGCAGAACAGAACAAACAAAGGAAAATCTAGATGAAGTTTTTTTTTTGAAATAGCAAAAGGAATAGATATGCAAAGGACAAAATGCAAAAACTCAAAGAAACACTAGAGAACTTCATCTAGAATTGGGCGGTGACAAATTCACCTATGTTCGAGTATATTGACTAAGGAGTCAAGTGAGAGCACTTGATCATAAGTCATACTCATCGTTTAAGCTCAAAATGAGGTTACCATTTTTCGTTTAATCATTTGATGTATTCACATCATGTTGAGCTGCTTTGACCCATGACTTGGAGTAAAGCTTCCCCAAGATGGAATAGCATACCTTGGGTGGTGGTGTTGATCTTGATCATGTAGTTGAACTTGTGTGGGTTGCTCAAGGTTGATGTAGCTCATCAAGAGTTGGGTGAAGGAAATATGCCCTAGAGGCAATAATAAAGTTATTATTTATTTCCTCATATCATGATAAATGTTTATTATTCATGCTAGAATTGTATTAACCGGAAACATGATACATGTGTGAATACATAGACAAATAGAGTGTCACTAGTATGCCTCTACTTGACTAGCTCGTTGATCAAAGATGGTTATGTTTCCTAGCCATAGACATGAGTTGTCATTTGATTAACGGGATCACCTCATTAGGAGAATGACGTGATTGACTTGACCCATTCCGTTAGCTTAGCACTCGACCGTTTAGTATGCTGCTATTGCTTTCTTCATGACTTATACATATTCCCATGACTATGAGATTATGCAACTACCATTTACCGGAGGAACACTTTGTGTGCTACCAAACGTCACAACGTAACTGGGTGATTATAAAGGTGCTCTACAGGTGTCTCCAAAGGTACTTGTTGGGTTAGCGTATTTCGAGATTACGATTTGTCACTCCGATTGTCGGAGAGGTATCTCTGGGCCCACTCAGTAATGCACATCACTATAAGCCTTGCAAGCATAGTAACTAATGAGTTAGTTGCGGGATGATGTATTACGGAACGAGTAAAGAGACTTGCCGGTAACGAGATTGAACTAGGTATCGAGATACCGACGATCGAATCTCGGGCAAGTAACATACCGATGACAAAGGGAACAACGTATGTTGTTATGCGGTCTGACCGATAAAGATCTTCGTAGAATATGTGGGAGCCAATATGAGCATCTAGGTTCCGCTATTGGTTATTGACCGGAGAGGTGTCTCGGTCATGTCTACATAGTTCTCGAACCCGTAGGGTCCGCACGCTTAACGTTACGATGACAGTTATATTAAGAGTTTATATGTTTTGATGTACCGAAGGTTGTTCGGAGTCCCGGATGTGATCACGGACATGACGAGGAGTCTCCAAATGGTCGAGACATAAAGATTGATATATTGGACGACTATATTCGGACACCGGAAGTGTTCCGGAGAAGTTTCGTATAAAACCGGAGTGCCGGAGGGGTTATCGGAACCCCTCGGGGAAGTATTGGGCCTTAGTGGGCCTGAGGGGAGAGAGAGGGCACCAGCCAGGAGGTGGCGCGCCCCCCTCCCATGAGGAGTCCGAATTGGACTAGGGGAGGGGGGCGCGGCCCCTCTTTCCCTCTCCCTCTCCCTCTCTTTCCTTCCCCCTCTCTCTTCCTAGTTGGACTAGGAAAGGGGAGTCCTACTCCTACTAGGAGGAGGACTCCCCCCCTCTCCTTGGCGCGCCCCAAGGGCAGCCGGCCTCCCCCCTTGCTCCTTTATATACGGGGGCAGGGGGGCACCTCTACGCACACAATTGATATACAATATTTTAGCCGTGTGCGGTGCCCCCCTCCACCATATTACACCTCAATAATATCGTTGCGGAGCTTAGGCGAAGCCCTGTGTCGGTAGAACATCATCATCGTCACCACGCCGTCGTGCTGACGAAACTCTCCCTCAACACTCGGCTGGATCGGAGTTCGAGGGACGTCATCGAGCTGAACGTGTGCTGAACTCGGAGGTGTCGTACGTTCGGTACTTGATCGGTCGGATCGTGAAGACGTACGACTACATCAACCACGTTGTGTTAACGCTTCCGCTTTCGGTCTACGAGGGTACGTGGACAACACTCTCCCCTCTCGTTGCTATGCATCACCATGATCTTGCGTGTTCGTAGGAAATTTTTTGAAATTACTACGTTCCCCAAAAGTGGCATCCGAGCCTGGTTTTATGCGTTGATGCTATGCACGAGTAGAACACAAGTGAGTTGTGGGCGATATAAGTCATACTGCTTACCAGCATGTCATACTTTGGTTCAGCGGTATTGTGAGATGAAGCGGCCCGAACCGACATTACGCATATGCTTACGCGAGACTGGTTTCACCGTTACAAGCACTCGTTGCTTAAAGGTGACCGGCGGGTGTCTGTCTCTCTCACTTTAGTTGAACCGAGTGTGGCTACGCCCGGTCCTTGCGAAGGTTAAAACAGCACCAACTTGACAAACTATCGTTGTGGTTTTGATGCGTAGGTAAGAACGGTTTTTGCTAAGCCCATAGCAGCCACGTAAAACTTGCAACAACAAAGTAGAGGACGTCTAACTTGTTTTTGCAGGGCATGTTGTGATGTGATATAGTCAAGACATGATGCTGAATTTTATTGTATGAGATGATCATGTTTTGTAACCGAGTTATCAGCAACTGGCAGGAGCCATATGGTTGTCGCTTTATTGTATGAAATGCAATCGCCATGTAATTGTTTTACTTTATCACTAAGCGGTAGCGATAGTCGTAAAAGCAATAGTTGGCGAGACGACAACGATGCTACGATGGAGATCAAGGTGTCGCGCCGGTGACGATGGTGATCATGACGGTGCTTCGGAGATGGAGATCACAAGCACAAGATGATGATGGCCATATCATATCACTTATATTGATTGCATGTGATGTTTATCTTTTATGCATCTTATCTTGCTTTGATTGACGGTGGCATTATAAGATGATCTCTCACTAAAATTTCAAGATAAAAGTGTTCTCCCTGAGTATGCACCGTTGCGAAAGTTCTTCGTGCTGAGACACCAAGTGATGATCAGGTGTGATAGGCTCTACGTTCAAATACAACGGGTGCAAAACAGTTGCACACGCGGAATACTCAGGTTAAACTTGACGAGCCTAGCATATGCAGATATGGCCTCGGAACACGGAGACCGAAAGGTCGAGCGTGAATCATATAGTAGATATGATCAACATAGTGATGTTCACCGTTGAAACTACTCCATCTCACGTGATGATCGGACATGGTTTAGTTGATATGGATCACGTGATCACTTAGAGGATTAGAGGGATGTCTATCTAAGTGGGAGTTCTTAAGTAATATGATTAATTGAACTTAAATTTATCATGAACTTAGTCCTGATAGTATTTTATAAATTATATTGTAGATCAATAGCTCGCGTTGTTGCTTCCCTGTGTTTATTTTTGATATGTTCCTAGAGAAAAATTATGTTGAAAGATGTTAGTAGCAAAGATACGGATTGGATCCGTGATCTGAGGATTATCCTCATTGCTGCACAGAAAAATTATGTCCTTGATGCACCGCTAGGTGACAGACCTATTGCAGGAGCAGATGCAGACGTTATGAACGTTTGGCTAGCTCAATATGATGACTACTTGATAGTTTAGTGCACCATGCTTAACGGCTTAGAATCGGGACTTCAAAGACGTTTTGAACGTCATGGACCATATGAAATGTTCCAGGAGTTGAAGTTAATATTTCAAGAAAATACCCGAGTTGAGAGATATGAATTCTCCAACAAGTTCTATAGCTAAAAGATGGAGGAGAATAGCTCAAGCAGTGAGCATGTGCTCAGATTGTCTGGGTACTACAATTGCTTGAATCAAGTGGGAGTTAATCTTCCAGATAAAATAGTAACTGACAGAATTCTCTATTCACCATCACCAAGTTAGTAGAACTTTGTGATGAACTATAGTATGCAAGGGATGACGAAAGTAATTCCCGAGCTCTTCGTGATACTGAAATCGACGAAGGTAGAAATCAAGAAAAACATCAAGTGATGATGGTTGACGAGACCACTAGTTTCAAGAAAAGGGCAAAGGGAAGAAGGGGAACTTCAAGAAGAACAACAAGCAAGTTGCTGCTCAAGTGAAGAAGCCTAAGTCTGGTCCTAAGCCTGAGACTAAGTGCTTCTACTGCAAAAGGGACTGGTCACTGGAAGCAGAACTGCCCCAAGTATTTGGTGGATAAGAAGGATGGCAAAGTGAACAAAGGTATATTTGATATACAGATTATTGATGTGTATTTTACTAGTGTTCATAGCAACCCCTCGGTATTTGATACTGGTTCAGTTGCTAAAGAGTAGTAACTCGAAACGGGAGTTGCATAATGAACAGAAACTAGTTAAGGATGAAGTGACGATGTGTATTGGAAGTGGTTCCAAGATTGATATGATCATCATCGCACACTCCCTATACTTTCGGGATTAGTGTTGAACCTAAATAAGTGTTATTTGGTGTTTGCGTTGAGCATGAATATGATTTGATCATGTTTATTGCAATACAGTTATTCATTTAAGTTAGAGAATAATTGTTGTTCTGTTTACATGAATAAAACCTTATATGGTTACACACCCAATGAAAATGGTTCGTTGGATCTCGATCGTAGTGATACGCATATTCATAATATTGAAGCCAAAAGATGCAAAGTTAATAATGATAGTGCAACTTATTTGTGGCACTGCCGTTTAGGTCATATTGGTGTAAAGCGCATGAAGAAACTCCATGCTGATGGGCAAGATGACTAAGACTCCGTTCTCCGGAACAATGGAGCGAGCAACTGACTTATTGGAAATAATACATACTGATGTATACGATCCGATGAGTGTTGAGGCTCGCGGCGGGTATCGTTATTTTCTGACCTTCACAGATGATTT
Organism: Triticum aestivum; assembly: GCF_018294505.1. Lineage (NCBI taxonomy): Eukaryota > Viridiplantae > Streptophyta > Magnoliopsida > Poales > Poaceae > Triticum > Triticum aestivum. The sequence continues at coordinate 254,274,654 of NC_057808.1, read as the reverse complement.
GAGCAGATGTGGGTATATCTACTTGATGAAACATAAGTCTGAAGCATTTGAAAAGTTCAAAGAATTTCAGAGTGAAGTGGAAAATCATCGTGACAAGAAAATAAGGTTTCTATGATCTGATCGCGGAGACAAATATTTGAGTTACGAGTTTGGTCTTCAATTAAAACAATGTGGAATAGTTTCACAAATTCGTGCCACATGGGACACCACAGCATCATGGTGTGTCCGAACGTCATAACCGTACTTTATTGGATATAGTGCAATCTATGATGTTTCTTACCGATTTACCACTATAGTTTTGGGGTTATGCATTAGAGACAGCTGCATTCACGTTAAAAAAAGGGCTCCATCTAAATCCGTTTGAGACGACACCGTATGAACTATGGTTTGGCAAGAAACCAAAGTTGTCGTTTCTTAAAGTTTGGGGTTGCGATGCTTATAAGAAAAAAGTTTCATCCTGATAAGCTCAAACCCAAATCGGAGAAATGTGTCTTCATAGGATACCCAAAGGAGACAGTTGGGTACACCTTCTATCACAGATCCGAAGGCAAGACATTCATTGCTAAGAATGGATCCTTTCTAGAGAAGGAGTTTCTCTCGAAAGAAGTGAGTGGGAGGAAAGTAGAACTTGATGAGGTAATTGTACCTGCTCCCTTATTGGAAAGTAGTTCATCGCAGAAACCAGTTTCTGTGACGCCTATACCAATTAGTGAGGAAGTTAATGATGATGATCATGGAACTTCGGATCAAGTTATTACTGAACCTCGTAGGTCAACCAGAGTAAGATCCGCACCAGAGTGGTACGGTAATCCTATTCTGGAGGTCATGTTACTTGACCATGACGAACCTACGAACTATGAGGAAGCGATGATGAGCCCAGATTCCGCAAAATGGCTTGAGGCCATGAAATCTGAGATGGGATCCATGTATGAGAACAAAGTGTGGACTTTGGTTGACTTGCCCGATGATCGGCAAGCCATAGAACATAAATGGATCTTCAAGAGGAAGACGGACGCTGATAGTAGTGTTACTATCTACAAAGCTAGACTTGTCGGAAAAAGGTTTTTGACAAAGTTCAAGGTGTTGACTACGATGAGAGTTTCTCACTCGTATCTATGCTTAAGTCTGTCCGAATCATGTTAGCAATTGCCGCATTTTATGAAATCTGGCAAATGGATAAAAAAAACTGCATTCCTTAATGGATTTATTAAAGAAGAGTTGTATATGATGCAACCAGAAGGTTTTGTCAATCCTAAAGGTGCTAACAAAATATGCAAGCTCCAGCGATCCATCTATGGACTGGTGCAAGCATCTCGGAGTTGGAATATACGCTTTGATAAGTTGATCAAAGGATATAGTTTTATACAGACTTGCGGTGAAGCCTGTATTTACAAGAAAGTGAGTGGGAGCACTACAACATTTCTGATAAGTATATGTGAATGACATATTGTCAATCGGAAATAATGTAGAATTATTCTGCAAAGCATAAAGGAGTGTTTGAAAGGAGTTTTTCAAAGAAAGACCTCGGTGAAGCTGCTTACATATTGAGCATCAAGATCTATAGAGATAGATCAAGACGCTTGATAAGTTTTTTCAATGAGTACATACCTTAACAAGATTTTGAAGTAGTTCAAAATAGAACAGTCAAAGAAAGAGTTCTTGCCTGTGTTACAAGGTGTGAAATTGAGTAAAAGCCCGACCACGGCAGAAAATAGAAAGAGAATGAAAGTCATTCCCTATGCCTTGCCCATAGGTTCTATAAAGTATGCCATGCAGTGTACCAGATCTATTGTATACCCTACACTGATTTTGACAAGGGAGTACAATAGTGATCTAGGAGTAGATCACTAGACAGCGGTCAAAATTATCCTTAGTGGAATAAGGATATGTTTCTCGATTATGGAAGTGACAAAAGGTTCGTCGTAAAGGGTTACGTCGATGCAAGTTTTGACACTAATCTAGATGACTCTAAGTCTCGGTCTAGATACATATTGAAAGTGGGAGCCATTAGCTAGAGTAGCTCCGTGCAGAGCATTGTAGACATAGAAATTTGCAAAATACTTACGAATCTGAATGTGACAGACCCGTTGACTAAAATTATCTCACAAGCAAAACATGATCACACCTTAGTACTCTTTGGGTGTTAATCACATAGCGATGTGAACTAGATTACTGACTCTAGTAAACCCTTTGGGTGTTGGTCACATGACGATGTGAACTATTGATGTTAAATCACATGGCGATGTGAACTAGATTATTGACTCTAGTGCAAGTGGGAGACTGAAGGAAATATGCCCTAGAGGCAATAATAAAGTTATTATTTATTTCCTTATATCATGATAAATGTTTATTATTCATGCTAGAATTGTATTAACCGGAAACTTGATACATGTGTGAATACATAGACAAACAGAGTGTCACTAGTATGCCTCTACTTGACTAGCTCGTTGATCAAAGATGGTTATGTTTCCTAGCCATAGACATGAGTTGTCATTTGATTAACGGGATCACCTCATTAGGAGAATGACGTGATTGACTTGACCCATTCCGTTAGCTTAGCACTCGGTCGTTTAGTATGCTGCTATTGCTTTGTTCATGACTTATACATGTTCCTATGACTATGAGATTATGCAACTCCCGTTTACCGGAGGAACACTTTGTCTGCTACCAAACGTCACAACGTAACTGGGTGATTATAAAGGTGCTCTACAGGTGTCTCCAAAGGTACTTGTTGGGTTAGCATATTTCGAGATTAGGATTTGTCACTCCGATTGTCGGAGAGGTATCTCTGGGCCCACTCAGTAATGCACATCACTATAAGCCTTGCAAGAATTGTAACTAATGAGTTAGTTGCGAGATGATGTATTACGGAACGAGTAAAGAGACTTGCCGGTAACGAGATTGAACTAGGTATCGAGATACCGACGATCGAATCTCGGGCAAGTAACATACCGATGACAAAGGGAACAACGTATGTTGTTATGCGGTCTGACCGATAAAGATCTTCGTAGAATATGTGGGAGCCAATATGAGCATCCAGGTTCCGCTATTGGTTATTGACCGGAGAGGTGTCTCGGTCATGTCTACATAGTTCTCGAACCCGTAGGGTCCGCACGCTTAACGTTACGATGACCGTTATATTATGAGTTTATATGTTTTGATGTACCGAAGGTTGTTCGGAGTCCCGGATGTGATCACGGACATGACGAGGAGTCTCAAAATGGTCGAGACATAAAGATTGATATATTGGACGACTATATTCGGACATCGGAAGTGTTCCGGAGAAGTTTCGTATAAAACCGGAGTGCCGGAGGGGTTATCGGAACCCCCCGGGGAAGTATTGGGCCTTAGTGGGCCTGAGAGGAGAGAGAGGGCAGCAGCCAGGAGGTGGCGCACCCCCTCCCATGAGGAGTCCGAATTGGACTAGGGGAGGGGGGCGCGGCCCCTCTTTCTCTCTCCCTCTCCCTCTCTTTCCTTCCCCCTCTCTCTTCCTAGTTGGACTAGGAAAGGGGAGTCCTACTCCTACTAGGAGGAGGACTCCCCCCCTCTCCTTGGCGCGCCCCAAGGGCAGCCGGCCTCCCCCCTTGCTCCTTTATATACGGGGGCAGGGGGCACCTCTACACACACAATTGATATACGATATTTTAGCCGTGTGCGGTGCCCCCCTCCACCATATTACACCTCGATAATATCGTTGCGGAGCTTAGGCGAAGCCCTGCGTCGGTAGAACATCATCATCGTCACCACGCCGTCATGCTGACGAAACTCTCCCTCAACACTCGGCTGGATCGGAGTTCGAGGGACGTCATCGAGCTGAACGTGTGCTGAACTCGGAGGTGCCGTACGTTCGGTACTTGATCGGTCGGATCGTGAAGACGTACGACTACATCAACCGCGTTGTGTTAACGCTTCCGCTTTCGTTCTACGAGGGTACGTGGACAACACTCTCCCCTCTCGTTGCTATGCATCACCATGATCTTGCGTGTTCGTAGGAATTTTTTTGAAATTACTACGTTCCCCAACATTGGGAGCACCACTTGGAATTGAGTTCATCTACCTACATGGGTTAGTTTTGCAAGGAAGAGCACTTGTGTATCCAAAATAGCAATCATAAAACTTAATATAGAATTTGTCGAAGGATATGTTTGAAGAGTTTCATGCTTCCTTGTTTTCAGCCACCATTGTGTAGAGACTTGGTGATGTAGAGATTGCTCAAGATGTCAGTGAGTTGCAATCTCATGGATTTAGATTCATCCAAGTACCTACAAGGGTTAGATAGCATGCAAGGGTGCAAGTGTATCCAAGACATATAAATATCATCATGAAAGAAATATCAAGGATTATTCATATATTCATGCCTCGCATGTATCCAAATGGAGTTCCTACTCCAAGTTTGAAGCATCAATGATGTTCAATTCTCCTCTCAAACGGCAACATACTTTCTCATCAAGCGGTTTGGTGAATATATCCACCAATTGCTTATTGGTACGAACATGCTTAAGATCAATGTCCCCTTTAGCAACATGATCTTGCATGAAATGATGACAAACTTCAATATGCTTGGTTCGAGAATGTTGCACGGGATTGCGAGCAATCTTAATAGCACTCTCATTGTCGCAAAGCAATGGAACATGTTTCACATATATCCCATAATCTTTAAGAGTTTGGGTCATCCAAAGTAATTGAGCACAACATGAACCAGCGGCAATGTATTCCGCTTCGGCGATGGATAAGGATACCGATTTTTGTTTCTTGGAGGACCAAGACAAAAAAGATCTACCAAGAAATTGACAAGTACCCGAAGTGGACTTCCTATCAACATTGTCTCCGGCATAGTCCGAATCGGAGTAGCCGACAAGATCGAAAGAAGACCTCTTAGGATACCAAATGCCAAAATTTGGTGTATGTCTTAAGTATCTCACTATCCTTTTCACAGCCTTAAGATGACATTCTTTGGGGGCCTCTTGATATCGTGCACACATGCACACACTTAGCATAATATCGGGACAAGAGGCACATAGATATAACAATTAACCAATCATAGAGCGCTAAACCTTTTGATCAACCGGTTCACCATCTTTGGTCAAATCAAGATGTCCACTAGTAGGCATGGGTGTATTCATACCTTTGCATTCTTGCATATTGAACTTCTTGAATAAGTCCTTGGTGTACTTTGTTTGAGAAACAAAGGTACCTTCCTTAGTTTGCTTGATTTGCAAACGAAGAAAGAATTTGAGTTCACTCATCATAGACATCTCAAACTTCTCCGGCATTAGCTTTCCAAACTTCTCACTAAAATGAGGGTTAGTCGAACCAAATATTATATTATCAACATAAATTTGGCACACAAATAGTTCTCCATTAACCCTTTTAGTAAAAAGAGTAGAATCTATTTTTCCAATTTCAAAGCCTTTTCCAATAAGGAACTTGGACAAGCATTTATACCACGCTCTAGGAGCTTGTTTGAGACCATAAAGAGCTTTGTGAAGTTTGTAAACATGATTAGGTTTCTTAGGATTGACAAAGCCGGGAGGTTGCTTAACATAAACTTCCTCCTTAATTTTACCATTTAGAAAAGCACTTTTAATGTCCATTTGGTACAAGGTGATATCATGGTGATTAGCATAAGCAAGTAAGATGTGAATGGACTCAAGTCTAGCAACGGGGGCATATGTCTCACCATAGTCCATACCTTCGACTTGAGTGTAGCCTTGGGCGACTAGATGAGCTTTGTTGCGGACGACTTGACCATCTTCATCTTGCTTGTTGCGAAACACCCATTTGGTACCGATGATGTTGTGGTTGTTGTCGGGCTTGTCGACCAATGTCCACACTTGATTTCTCTCAAAGTTGTGTAGCTCTTCATGCATTGCGTTTATCCAATCCGGATCTTCCAATGCTTCCTCAACCTTCATAGGTTCAATGCTAGAGATGAATGAATAATGTTCACAAAAGTTAGCTAAACGAGTTTTAGAGTGAGTGATTCTCCCGGTTTGGATATCATTGTAGATTTGCTCGACGGGATGGTCTTTGGCGACTCTTGCTCGAAATCGTGGGAGCTTTTGCTTTTTTCGGGGTGGAACATCTTCTTCATCTTGTCCTTCTTCTTGGCCTTCTTCATTGTTGACGTTGTCGTTCTCTTGTCGTGGTGGAGAAGGAGATTGATGAGGTTCATCTTGGTGTACTTCCTCGTTTTCTTCATCTTGACGTGTCCCACTTGTGGATGCTTCCGTATCAACTCTTGGTTCACCTTGTTGTGAGGTAGAATCTTCCACTTGGACGGACGAGGTACTCTCGTTCACCTCCGTTGGATGAATCTTGCCGACAGACAAGTCTCGGATTGCTTCCGAAGGGTCTTTGTCTCCTACATCAATTGGCAATTGCTCTACTTGCGAGCCGTTAGATTCATCAAACTTCACATCTACCGTCTCTTCAACCTTTCGGGTGAAATTGTTGTAGACACGGTAAGTGTGATTGTTTGAACCATAACCAAGTAGGAAACCTTCATGAGATTTAGGAGCAAATTTAGAACGACGATGCTTATCAAGAATGTAGCACTTTGAGCCGAATACTCGAAAGTATCCAACTTGGGGTTTGTTACCGGTGAGGAGCTCGTATGCCGTCTTGCCGAGTAGCTTGTGAAGATACAAGCGATTTGTTGCATGACAAGCTGTCTCAACCGCTTCCGCCCAAAAGTGTTTTGGAGTCTTGTACTCATCAAGCATCGTTCTTTCCATCTCAATAAGAGTTCGGTTCTTCCTCTCAACAACTCCATTTTGTTGAGGCGTGTACGTTGCCGAGAACTCATGTGAAATCCCTTCTTCGTCAAGAAAGGTATCCACATTTGCGTTCTTGATCTCCGTTCCATTGTCACTCCGAACCTTCTTGATCTTCACTTCAAATTGATTTTGAGCCTTCCTAGCGAAGTTTTTGAAGATCTTTTGGACCTATGATTTATCATCAAGAAAGAACACCCACGTAAATCCTGAAAAATCATCAACTATGACTAGACCAAATGAGTTACCACCGAGACTCTTGTAGGCATTAGGACCAAAGAGATCCATGTGAAGTAGCTCGAGCGGTCTTCTCGTGGTCATAATGTTCTTCACGGGGTGGCTTCCTCCAACTTGTTTTCCTGCTTGACAAGCACTACAAAGTCTATCCTTGTCAAATATAACATCTTTTACTCCAAGGATATGATCACCTTTAATAAGCTTATCAAGATTTCGCATGCCCACATGACCTAGCCTTCTATGCCACAACCAGCTTTTAGAAGATTTAGCAATTAAGCAAGTTCTAGGTTGAGCCTTTTTAGTGAAATCAACAATGTAAAGATCACCTCTACATATACCGGCAAAGACCATTTTATGATTATCTCTACGAAACACTTGGCAATCTACTTCGGTAAATAGGACATTGAAACCGAAATCAGCAAGTCTAGATACTGAAAGTAAATTGTACCCGAGCATGACATTTTGTATAGAGCTATCACGTGAGATGGCCACCTTACCAAGGCCAACCACCTTACCCTTTGAGTTATCACCGAAAGTGACATACTTTCGAGGGCCGTCATTTTCAGCAAGCTCACGAAACATATCTTTGTCTCCGGTCATATGATCAGTACATCCACTATCAAGGACCCATTCCTTTCCTCCAGCCATGTAGCCGCGAAGATTTTCCATAAGACCAAAGTGTCTCATCGCATCATCAAGATCATAGTCACTATCATCGTCCTCATCATAGTATCCATTTTCAACATCGTCTTGTATTCGATTAATTCCTACAGAGGGTAATTCATTAGATAAATGATCATCACAATGGTCATCTTTATGAATTCTAATAGCTTCGGAGATGATATTGCTAATGATTCCAACATCTCCTTTGGCAGGCATGAGATTGGTAAGCTCAAATAGACAATCACCAAACATAGGATCACTGGAATTCATCTTACTCAAGGCAATAGACTTATGGAGAATTTCGTCTAAATTTTTCAAGGAATAATATGGAAATCGTTCCTCAAGAAATCTCCATATAGTATAGGCAAAATCAAGAGTAGGTAAACTAGCAATCAAATTTTTGGGCACTCCTCTAATGATAAGATTGATAGTTCTAAGATTGCGAATCATGTCAAGATCCTCTTCGGGTGTAGGATGCAAAGGGTCAATATGAGGTGCACAATGGCTAGTAATGTACTTGTTCAAATGATATTCATTGAAAATTTCAAGCATTTCATATTTCCACTCATGGAAGAACTCTCCATCAAGAATAGGCACTCTATGTCTAAGACTCCCCAATGTAGACACATCCATCTTCCTCCAAAGGTGTTTAAACCAAAGCAATGGAAACCAAAGCTCTGATACCAATTGAAAGGATTGAGAAGAGGTGTCTAGAGGGGGGTGAATAGACTCTTTACAATTAAAGTTGCAGTTTTTAAATTCTTTAAGTTGAAGTGGAGTTTTAGCACAAGTTCACACATTCACAATACATGTCAACCAAGCATGATAAGAGTATATGAGCAGCGGAAAGTAAATCATGCAAATTGCAAGAATGTAAAGGGATAGGACTGGAGTGTGCACACGCAATTGGAGACACGGAGATTTTTTATCCGTGGTTCCGATAGGTGGTGCTATCGTACATCCACGTTGATGGAGACTTCAACCCACGAAGGGTAACGGTTGCGCGAGTCCACGGAGGGCTCCACCCACGAAGGGTCCACGAAGAAGCAACCTTGTCTATCCCACCATGGCCGTCGCCCACGAAGGACTTGCCTCAATAGGGTAGATCTTCACGAAGTAGGCGATGTCCTTGCCCTTACAAACTCCTTGGTTCAACTCCACAATCTTGACGGAGGCTCCCAAGTGACACCTAACCAATCTAGGAGACACCACTCTCCAAGAGGTAATAGATGGTGTGTTGATGATGAACTCCTTGCTCTTGTGCTTCAAGTGATAGTCTCCCCAACACTCAACTCTCTCTCTTAGGATTGGATTTGGTAGAAAGATGATTTGAGTGGAAAGCAACTTGGGGAAAGCTAGAGATCAAGATTTATGTGGTTGGAATGGAATATATTGACCTCAACACAAGTGTAGGTGGTTTTCTCTCAGAAAATGTATGTTGGAAGTGTAGGCATGTTCTGATGGCTCTCTCCACGAATGAAGAGTGGGTGGAGGGGTTTTATAGCCTCCACACAAAATCTAACCATTACACACAATTTACCAAACTCGGTGGGACCGATTCAGAGAACCCGGTGGGACCGATTTGGTTCATAATGTGACCGTTAGGATTTTTGGTGGGACCGACATGTCAACTCGGTGGGACCGATATCATTAGGGTTAGGGCATAACGTAATCTCGGTGAGACCGATTACACAAACTCGGTGGGACCGATTTTGGTAATAAGCTAACCACAGAGTTGGTCAGGCAAAATCGGTGGGACCGATTCGCTCATCTCGGTTGGACCGAAACGTTACGAAAAGGAGACAGGGAGTTTGCATTGCGAAATCGGTGGGACCGATCACATATCCCGGTGGGACCGAGATTATTGCAATAGGCAACAGAGAGTTCACAATCCCATCTCGGTGAGACCGAGATCCCTATCGGTGAGACCGAATTTGTCGGGTGGTAGGTGCGACATATGCCAACGGGTGGCTTATCATTGTGGGAGCCAGTAAGACATCGCCGGTGCCTGGAAACGGGATGAGGCCAAGACATGCACGCCGGCGGATCTTACCCAGGTTCGGGGCTCTCCGTGGAGATAACACCCCTAATCCTGCTCTGCGGGGTCTCCGCATGATCACTAAATCAGTACAAGTAGCTACAAGTGCTCCTTGAGCTGTTTGGCTAGAGGAAGAAGGAGGGCAAGGCTAGCTCTCCTTTTCTCTCTATGTGGTGTGTGAAACTCTATGAGATCGACCCTTTGCATGGGTGCCCCGGGGGGTTTATATAGGCCTACCCCCCAGGGGTACAATGGTAATCCGGCTGGGTGCGGGTCCCAGCCGTCAGTTTCTATGCTCTCTGGCTTCTCCGCCGGTCAATGGGGCCCGCCGACTGGTGGGTCCCGCCGGTTGCCGGCCTCTTGGCCGGCAGGCCGGCCCCACCGCTCGGGGGCTTTGTCGGCGGCTGGTTACTGTTGCCTCGCCTCTGATGACGAGGGCTTTGTCGTGGTAAGCGTGGCTACAGTGTCACCGCCTTGCGGGCTCTCACTATAGCCTCACCTCGTCTTGTCTCCTTAATGAGGCGCATGCTTCGAGGGAGGGAGGTAGCCGGCTATTGGAAGCCGGCTACGCCCCTGGCCGACTAGGGGAGGCCAGGCCGCCTTCGAGTGTCTCTCTGGCTAAAGGGGCCCGCCGCCCGCGGGTCGTACTGGCGCCTGTCGTGGGTGACATCGGGGTCAACATGGCTACAGTGCTGCGCCGGACGGGAGATGGCTGGCCCGTACGGCGCCCTGTGGCCATGCCTACTTCGGGATTCGGGGGTAGTGGGCAGTACTACGGCCATGCCCCGTCTTATCACCGTTATGTGGATGCAGTCCTGGTGGGTGTAGTCTTGGCCGGCTTCTCGGAGTTGGCTCTCTTTATGGCCGGCTTCTGGGAGTCGGCTCTCTTTATGGCCGGCTTCCTGGAGTCGGCCATCTCGTAGCTTTCTTGGGGAATGTTTCTGAGGCCGGGTCGCCTTCTGGTAGTCGGCCCTGGGGACGGCCGGCCGGGGGAAGGCGGCCCTGCACTCTGTATGCTTGAAGGCTTGAATGGCCTGGTAATTTTTCTGAAGAGCCAGGGGGAGTCGGTTAGGCTACCCGTGGCCATTCACTCCGACTGTAGTCCCCAAAGCTGGTTGGGCTTCGAGGCTGAGTGGAGGTCGAGAAGCTCGGTCAGCTTCTTATCTTGATGAGCCAGCGGCTGGGAGCCGGCTTCGGTTGGGCGCGCCGTCTTGGCGAAATTTTTAAAGTCGGAAGGTGGGAGTCTGTTGGTGCATGCGCCGGGCTGCGGGCCGGCCGCTCGCCGCCTGCGAACCACGTGGCGTCCCTTGGCTGAAAAGAGACTGCCAACCCACACGCGCGACAGGACGTCGCCGCAGGCCGAGGGCCCACCACTCCTGTGCATAGGCCCAGGCATGGATTCTTTGCGGCCCAAAACTGTCCGCACGTCTTCCGGCGGCGGTTTCCGCACGCCATTAGGGCGTAATAATCGCGGGACGTGGGGGAGTGGGCGCAGTTAATCCCACGTTCCTCCCCACGCCTCGCCACCTCGGCTTCGCCGCACGAGGCTATAAGTAGGGGGAGGGAGGGGAAGCGGCAGACGCTCGCACGCTCCTCTCCTTTCCGCCATCTTCTTCCTCCCGCTTTCCCTTACAGCAGCGACTCGCCGCCGCGCCATCCCACTAATCTTCACTCCGCCCTGCAGCTCTGCCGCCGCGAGGTCGTGCTTTCACCGCCGCCGCACTCCTTGCCAGCCTCACGTCGCCATGCAGTTCCGCGGGGACTGGGACGGCTCCAACGTCCATATGGACCACATCGAGTTCCTCCGGAAGATGGGGCGGTTGCCCGGCGCGAACCAGGTGCGGGTCCGTCTTGCGCCTGCGAAGAAGATCACGCTGGAGCCGGAGGAAGGCGAGCGGGTAGTCTTCCGCTAGCATTTCCTGCGCGGCATCGGCTTGCCGGCGAGCGCTTTCTTCCGCTCCTTCCTCGACTTCTATCAACTCCAGCCGCACCACCTCACCCCGAACACGGTGGTGCTGCTGTCCACCTTCGTCACCTTGTGCAAAGGCTATCTTGGCGTTCTCCCCGCCCTCGAGCTCTGGGGGAAGTTCTTCCAATCCAAGCTGGGCACCCGCATGCAGGGCATGCCGGCCCAGAGCGGCGCCTTCGTCGCGATGCGGAGGCCGGCAGCCGACAACCCCTTCCCCGTCATCACATTAATCCAGTCGGTGAAGCTCTGGCAGAAGTCATATTTCTATGTGAAGAACGTCGCCCCACAAGGCGACTACGTAAACTTGCCGGCTGGGAGGTAGCCCCAATGGTCCTATCGGGCCGTGACGCTGACGCCGGCTGGAGCCACGGCCGTCGCCCGACTGCGAGTGATGATCCAGTCGGAGGGCCTGACTGGGTCCGACTTGCTAGCCGCCTTCGTCATGCGCCGGGTGCTTCCGCTTCAGAGCCGCCCTCGCCTGATCTGTCAGATGAGCGGCCAGCTCGATCCGAGTCGGATGTGCACCAAGGACATGCCGGACGACGAGGTGGCCCATATGGTGAATTACCTTGCGAACTGCAAGCTCTCCGCAGAGTGGCGGTTTGGCAAGGAGTCGTATTCCCGTGCACGTCCTCCGCCCACGGTATGTTCTCTTTTTCCTTTTCTTTTCTTAGTTTTGTCACCGAGTTCCTTCTGGCCGTCTCTAATCAGTCGGCACGCCTTGGCAGAGCCCTCTCCTTAGACCTGCAGCCGGGTCGGAGGCGGAGTGCCGATTCCTCCCCGACCGGGTGGAGCACGACCTGGGGGCGGCCGCCATGGACGACAACACCGAGGCGGGTGGAGGCGAAGCCGGCGGCGAAGCAGGCGGCTCCGGGCTTGGAGCAAGTTTCGACGAATGGCTGGATGACTACGAGGCGGAAATCGTTCCTCGCCGCCAGCCGGCGTCTGGCCACGGCGCGGGTTCCTCCGCCGCGCCGCCTGCTCGGGGCGGCGGGCAGAAGCGCCGCGCCACGTCGGGTTTGTTCGGGAGCCGGCCAAAGAAGCCCAAGGGCGGGGCGGCGGCGACCAGGCGGGATGAGGCGGCCGCGAAGGCGGCCCGCTTCCGCAAGGTGGTGAAGCAGCCGCAGACAGTGTCGGCGTAAGTGTATATTCCTTTGTACATTCTTTCTTCTTTTCTTGGTGATCTCTGAATCCTTGCCCTTTAAAAAATCAGGGCTCCGCTTTCGCTCGAGCGGGTTGCTGCCGCCTCCGTCGTTGGATCGCCAGGAGGATCCGGGAGCACCCGCCGCGTGGACCCCCGCGCCGAGCTTCAGGCAGCGACGGAGCGAAACGCGCGGGAGGCGCGGGAGGAGCAGGAGGCGGAGGAGTTGAGGGCGGCTGCCGCCAAGGCGGCACGGGAGGCGGAGGCGGCAAAAGCGCGCGCCGACGCAGCGGCCAAGGCCCAAGCGGAGGCTGCGGCCATGGCAACAGCGGAGGGGGCCTTGCTTGTCACCCCTCTACGCGTCGCAGCGCCCGAGGCCCCAGAGCCCCCGCCAGAGGAAGCCGGCGGCGACCAGCCGGGATTGGAGAGGGAGGACGACGTCGTCGTCCCGGAGAGGGAGGCGGCACCGGCCCCGCCGACTGGGGCGGCTCAAGGCGGCCGGCCTAACGTGCTGCCTGCACAATCGGCCGGGGGCGAGCCGGCCACGAGGATGGACCTGGTGGTCCAGTCGCCATCGCGCCAGCGCGCGGGGAAAGCCGCATCGGACCCGCAGAAGGCTGCGGGCTCCAGCTCGTCGGCCCAGGACGTGGAGGCGGCCAGCGCCAGCTCAGGGTGGACGCCGGGTGGAGCGACGGCTGTGGTGAACGTGGCAGCGCAGGACGTCCGGAACCGGCTTCAGTCCCAGGCCGCGGCACTGAGGAAATACAATGATGAGTTCCTTGCGACGCGGGCGGCCATTCGGGTTAGTCTTCCTATTTTGCTTTTTTGATCTTGGTTTCTTCCGTGGGGGCGCGTCAGCGCACCCACTGGGTGTAGTCCCCGAGTTCCGAGTCGGCTGCTGAGCAGGCGACTTGGAACTTCTTAGCGGGCTTTGTTTTGCTATCTTGTTCTCATTCGCTCCTCTGCCTGTCTTACAGGACTACCACAACCTCCGCACGGCTGCCTTCAACTCCCAGGCTCGGGAGCTGACCCAGAAGAATGCTGACCTATCTGAGAGCCGGGGTAAGTGCTTTGTCTTTTATCTCACGTGGGGGCGCGTCAGCGCACCCACTGGGTGTAGTCCCCGAGATTCGGGCCGACTGCTGAGCAGTCGGGTCGGATCTTCCTTGACAACTTCTTCCTTATTGCTTCTTTTTTTACTGCCATCCCTGCAGCGGCCAACGCCAGTCTGAGGGAGCAGCTGGGCGGGGCCCAGGCCGCCCTCCGTGTTAAGGAGGTCGAATTTGCCGCCTTGGCACAAGAGCGTGACCGCCTGGCCAAGAGGCTGGCCGACTAGGAGAAAAGCCACGGCGGCCCTGAAGGCGGTGCAGGACAGCGAGGCCACCCTCCAAGCCGAATATGAGACAGAGGCGGCCAGCTGGGCCGAAGCGAGGCAGTCGTGATCAATGGCTATGGCCAGATCGAAGACTTGGTTGACGGTAGGCCGCCTTCTTCATCGTCCTTGCTTGCCGCTTGCCGTTTGGCTTATTTTCTGGCTTGGTGTTTTTCTCTTCTTTCTCTTTCTTTCTTGCGCAGAGTACTTCCCTGGCTACTCTATCGCCGCCAGCCAGGTCGTCGAGGCCCACCGCGAGGCACAAAGGCAGGCTGGCGCCGAGATCGCGCCGAACGCTCGCCGGTCGCTGGAGGAGCAGCTCTTGGCGATTCAGGCCCGCCTTCAGCCGGTTCACCGCATGCTCCGCCGGCTTCAGCGTGTTGGGGCGCAGGTGTTGGCCGCTCTTTGGCCTGGTGAGGTGATTCCCCGCACCCCCAGTCGGACTGCCGACTGGCTGGAGGTGGCGGTCGGCCGCTTCGACGCCTGGAAGGCCTCTGCGGCTCGGTCCGGCGCCAGGCGGGCGCTGGAGTTCGCCAAGGCCTGGTATCCCGAGCTGAGTCTGGACCAGCTGGCCACCTAGCGGCAGGAGGCCGACATGGAGCTGGAGCCGGCGCGGCCGGCTATCATCCAGCGGGCTTCGGCGATTGCCGACTACACCGACACCAGCGCCTTCGCTCCTGAGGTGGACGACAACGGCGTTGCCCAGCCGGAGGAGTGGTTCGGGCTGAACCCAGCAGACGGCGAGGACTCGGCGGAGGAGATCGACTCCAACGATGAGGGCGAGGAGGAGGAGGAGGGTGAAGACGCCGGCCCAGATGGTGGAGCGGCCGGTCAGCCTCAGCTTGACCGTGCCTCCAGCAACAAGGCACGCGCGGGTGCACCGCCTGCAGCCGGCGTTGATCAAGCCGAGACCCGCTAGTCGGCCACTCCTCCAGCCGGCGGCGCCGTCTCCACCGACCAACCCGGCTCCCCTACTGCGCCCTTAGTCTAGTCTGCTGCCTCTATTTTCCTGTTTTACCACTCTTGGAACAGTATTTTGTTAAGTTTGCACAATTCCACCCACTGGGGGTGTATTCGAACTATATTGACTGCCGGCCTGCTGGGGGCCTTATGTGTAAATATAATTATGCATGCGTTTGGCTTTCCCTTGTTCTTTGCTTTTCATCCTTTGGCTGTTTCCTTTGCCGCCCTCCCTTGGTTGCCGCCTTCCCAGCCGGACAGTTGCTCTGCAATCTGTGGCTGGAGAAGTGCTTGGCCAGTTGGGAGGGCAAGTACTCTAGCTTTGTTGGATTATAGCGAAGTGACTGGGAGGCCGGCCAGCCGACTGTTTTGACAACCGGTAGGCGTGGTTGGAGGCCGTCTTTGCGTTATATAAGTTCGTTAGTCCTTAGCCGTTTTTCGTGTGGGCATCCTTTCTGCCTTTGGCTCTTGTCAGTCGGACAGTCGGTTCTTCGAGCTGGGACTTTCAACAAGAGAGGGCTCGGGTGCCGGCACACTACTTGTCTGACTTCAGGTGGAACTTTTAATATAACTTAAGGCGGCCAGTCCCCGGGCCGACTAGTCGAACCCAGTGCCAGACATAAAATCAAATGTAATAATACATTCATGAATATGACACTCGTCATTCATAGATAAAGGAGGGCAGTCCCCGAGTGCGCCTCGGGGGGGGCATTTGTCTCGTACTTAATACAAAAAAGGGTAGCATGATACATACTGCTTTCAACTGTAAAATCTTGTCAAGAGGTTGGCGTTCCATGGTCGTTCCGACTCCTTGCCGGAATCATCCCTCTTGCGTGCTCTTGGCTTCTGTGCGTCGATCAGGTAGTAGGAGTCGTTGCCTAGCCCCTTGCTGACGACAAAAGGGCCTTTCCAAGGGGCCGAGAGCTTGTGCTGGCCGGCTGTTCGCTGGATCAGCCGGAGCACAAGGTCGCCCTCTTGGAAGGATCTTGGCTTGACCTTCCGGTTGTGGTAACGGCGCAAACCCTGCTGGTAGATGGCGGACCGGCTGAGTGCTAACAGCCGGCCTTCTTCCAGCAGGTCGACGCCGTCTTCTCGTGCTTCCTTGGCCTCCGCCTCTGTGTACATGGTGACCCGAGGCGAGTCGAACTCGATGTCAGTTGGGATGACGGCCTCGGCGCCATATACAAGGAAGAACGGAGTGAAGCCGGTTGAATTGTTTGGGGTAGTACGCAGACTCCAGAGGACAGCCGGCAGCTCATCGAGCCAGCAGCCGGCCGAATGCTCCAGTGGTACGACCAGTCAGGGCTTGATGCCGGAGAGGATGAGGCCGTTTGCTCGCTCGACCTGGCCGTTTGACTGCAGGTGGGCAACGGACGCTAAGTCCAGTCGGATGCCCTGTGTTGCGCAGAAACGTGCCAGTGCTCCCTTGGCGAAATTTGTGCCGTTGTCGGTGATGATGCTGTGTGGCACACCATACCGAGTAGTGATGTCGGTGATGAATGTCACGGTAGTCGGCCCATTCAGCTTTTTGATCGGCTTCGCTTCGATCCACTTGGTAAATTTGTCCACGGCGACAAGCAGATGTGTCATGCCGCCGCGGGCTATCTTGAATGGGCCCACCATGTCCAGCCCCCAAACGGCAAAGGGCCAGGTGAGGGGGATGGTCTTGAGTGCAGAAGCCGGCAAGTGTTGCTTGGAACTGAATACTTGGCATCCTTTGCAGCATTTTACTAGCTCCTTGGCATCTTCCAAAGCAGTCGGCCAGAAGAAACCATGGCGGAAAGCTTTGGCGACAAGTGATCTTGAGGCTGCGTGGTGGCCGCATTCACCTTGGTGGATATCCTTGAGGATTGCTGCGCCCTTCTCTGGCTCGACGCAGCGCTGGAAGACTCCAGTGACGCTATGCTTGACAAGTTCTCTGTTTATGATTGTGTATGCTCCGGCTCGGCGTTGCACTAGTCTTGCCGAGATCTCATCAGTCGGCAGCTCTCTGTTGACTAGGAAGTTGAGGATGGGCTGGGCCCATGATGGAGCTGCGACTTCTTCTACTGTCAGTACGATCACTGAGACCCGGGTGGGTGGGTTGGGTGGTGGAGAGTTGGAGTCGGCCACCGCTTCTTGTGTGGCTGCAGTCCCCGGGCCGGGTTCTGAAGTCCCCGAGCCGGGTGCGACTACGGTAGTCCCCGGGTCGCTTGTCGAAGTCCCCGAGCCACCTACTGGGTTCCTCCAGTCGGATCTGGCTGCATCGGGGGTGGGTGGTACGAAGATAGAGTCCGACTCTAGAGACGGCTTGAGAGAGGCGCTGGAGAGAGACACCGGTTGGTATAGCCTGTCGGGTGGAGCCGATCCGTGCCAGGGCGTCTGCTTGGTCATTGTCGGCCCGTGGTACGTGGAGAAACTCGCACCCTTCGAAGTACCCACTGATCTGCTGGACGAGGAATCGATAGCTCGCCATGTTTGCATCCTTGGCGTCCCAGTCGCCAGATGACTGCTGAACCACCAAGTCCGAGTCGCCATAACATAGGATCCGGCGTATGCCGAGCTCTTTGGCTAGCCGGAGCCCGTGTATGAGCGCCTCGTATTCAGCCACGTTGTTGGAGGCGGCAAAGTGGATTTGCAGCGTGTATCTGAGCTTGTCGCCTTTGGGAGAGGTGAGGACGATGCCGGCTCCCAAGCCGGTGCGCATCTTGGACCCGTCGAAGTGCATCCGCCAATGAGTAGAGTCGGGAGCCGGCGGTAGGTACTGGGTCTCGGCCCAGTCGACGAGGAAGTCGGCCAATGCTTGAGACTTGATGGCGGTGCGGGGCTGGTAGAAGATTGTGTAAGGCGCCAGCGCAATGGCCCATTTGGCCACCCGGCCGGATGCATCCCGGCTGCCTACGATCTCGGCAAGCGGGGCGGTGCATACGACCGTGATGGGATGCTCTTGAAAGTAGGGCTTCAGCTTCTTGGCGGCGAAGTACACTCCATAGCACATCTTCTGGTAGTGTGGGTAGTTTTGCTTTGAGCTGGATAGTACTTCGCTTAGATAATATACCGGCCTCTGGACTAGCTGGGCTCGGCCTTCTTCTGGGCGCTGGACCACGATGACTGTACTGACCACTCGGCTAGTTGCGGCAATGTAGAGGAGCATGGGCTCCTTCTCAGTCGGCGCCGCCAGGACAGGTGGAGTGGTCAGCATCTTTTTCAACTCATGGAAGGCTTGGTCTGCTTGGTCATTCCACTCGAAATGAGTGGATTTCTTCATGAGTCCGTATAGGGGGAGAGCCTTCTCTCCTAGCCGGCTGATAAAGCAGTTTAGGGAGGCCAGGCACCCAGTGAACTTCTGTACGTCTCGCAACTTGGTGGGAATCTCCATTCTCTCAATGGCCTTGATCTTCATAGGGTTGCACTCAATGCCGCGTTCGGAGACCAGAAAGCCTAGAAGCTGGCCGGCTGGTACGCCGAACACGCATTTCTCAGGGTTGAGCTTGATCTGGAATCGGCGCAAGTTGGCAAATGTCTCTTTGAGGTCTTCTAGCAGGGTGCCATGCTTTTCCGTCTTCACCACAATATCGTCTACGTAGACGTGGGCATTTCTGCCGAGTTGCTTGAGGAGGCATTTCTGCATGCAACGCTGAAAAGTGGCACCGGCATTTCTCAAGCCGAATGTCATAGTCAGGTAACAGAAAGCTCCGAATGGTGTGATGAAGGCGGTCTTCAGGCGGTCTGCTGGGTCCAACTTAATCTAGTGGTATCCTGAGTAGGCATCCAAGAAACTCAACAGCTCGCATCCGGCTGTGGAGTCTATTACTTGATCAATCCGTGGCAGAGCAAAACGAATCTTTGGGGCAGGCCTTGTTGAGGCTAGTGTAGTCTATACACATACGCCATTTGTTATTTTTCTTCAACACCAAGACTGGGTTGGCAAGCCACTCTGGGAAAAACACTTCCATAATAAAGCCGGCGGCAAGGAGTCGGGCTATCTCTTCTCCTACGATTCTTCTCTTCTCTTCTGACAGTCGGCGGAGGGTCTGCTTGACTGGCTTCGCGTCCACTCGGACGTGTAACTTGTGCTCGGCGAAACCCTTCGGAACACCCGGCATGTCCTTTGGGGACCATGCAAAGATGTCTCGATTCTCATGGAGGAAATCGACGAGCTCGCCTTCCTATTTACTATCCAGGTTTGCACCGATGACTGCAAACCTCTCCGGGTTCTCCGGGTCCAGAGGTATCTTCTTTGTCTCCTTGGCCGGCTGGAAGGAGCCCTGCGCATCATATTCTTTGGGGTTGGGGGACAAGGCCGGCTACTTGCCGGCCATGGCCACAACCCGTTCCAGCATCTTCTTCTCTTCTGCCACTACGAGGGACTCGGCCAGCCGGCTGCAGCGCACTCGATGGACTTCTTGTAGTCGCCGGCTATACTGATGATCCCCTTCGAGCTCGCCATCTTCATCTTCAGGTAGGCGTAGTGGGGCACAGCCATGAACTTGGCCAGAGCGGGTCGGCCGAGCAAAGCGTGGTAAGGGCTTTCCAGATCCACTACCTCGAACCAGATCGCTTCTCGGCGAAAGTGATCCTTGTCTCCGAAGAGAACATCCATCTTGATCTTGCCGATCGGGGAACAGGACAGGCCGGGTACGATGCCGTGGAAAACAGTCCGGCTTGGCATGAGCTGCTTCGTCTTGAGGTTCAACTTCTCCATGGTGTCGTGGTACAGTATGTTGATACTGCTTCCGCCATCAATCAGAACGCGGGAGAATCGGGCAGCCCGCCTCTCTGTTGCGAGGGTGACATCCAACACCAATGCGTAGGAGCCAGGGGACGGCATCACCTCTGGGTGATCGGCCCGGCTCCAGTTGATAGGCCTTTCGGACCAATGCATGAACTCGGGGTTGCTGGAGGAGACTGCGTTGACCTCTTGGTGCTGTTGGCGCCGGCTGCGCTTGTCTTCAACCTGACTTGTGAAGACGACATAGGCGGCGTGCTCATCAGGGAACTCATCTTGAATGGCTCCGACTGCTGATCGGGCAGCCGGCTGCTGGGGGGCTGGAGGCGGCGGGCCGGGAGGCGGAGGCGGCACCAGCCCCTCGCCCTTGGAGATCCGGGTGAGCCAGTGGCACTTTCGGGTCGTGTGGTTGGACGGCTTCGCGCCACTGTGGAACTTGCAGGGGGCATCGAGAGTCTGCTCGTAGGAGAAGGCCGGCTGCCAAGCCGACCTTCTGCCCTTCTTCTTGGGAGCAGGCCGTTCTTCGGGATGCTCGTCTTCGACGGTGGCCACCTGCCGACTAGCGGGAGGCGGCATAGGGGCCTTGCGCTTGTGGTCGTTCTGGTAAGGGCGCCGATTGGAGTCGCCAGCCGGCGTCTTAGGAGCCGGAGCGAGCACCTTCCCAGAGGCGTCCACTCGGAGCTCGGTCTTCATCGAGGAGTCAGCTGTGGCGTACTTGTCTGCAATGACCGGTAGCTCGTCGAGGGTAGTCGACTCATCACAGAGGAGTCGGTGCTTGAGGAGGGTGCCCTCTCGGCGCCCGGCGGTGAAGTACTCGATAGCTTGAACCTCGTGCACCCCCTCGCAGGAGTTGCGGAGCTCGGCCCACCGCGTGAGGTAGTCGCGGGTCGACTCGCTGGGCCCTTGAACGCATAAGGAGAGCTGGCGAGGCTTGGGAGGCCACTTGTACGTGCTGGTGAAGTTGCGGACGAAGACTTCCGTGAAGTCCAGCCAGCTGTTGACGCTGTAGGGCTTGAGGTTGTTGAGCCAGGTGCGTGCCGTGCCTTGCAGCATGAGAGGGACGTACTTCACGGCAACGCGCCTGTTGCCGTTCGCTATACTGACAGCGGTAGAGTAGTCGATGAGCCAATCTTTCGGCTTCATAGAGCCGTTGTACTTGGGCGTGTCTCTGG
Organism: Triticum aestivum; assembly: GCF_018294505.1. Taxonomy (NCBI): domain Eukaryota; kingdom Viridiplantae; phylum Streptophyta; class Magnoliopsida; order Poales; family Poaceae; genus Triticum; species Triticum aestivum. The sequence goes on along the minus strand of NC_057808.1, from coordinate 254,253,618 downwards.
GGAGCGAGAACCCTTTGGGGAAGGGCTCGTCGCGGATGCGGGGGCCAAAGCATGGCGGGCCAACATCGTCTTCTTCTTCCAGCGCCAGGGATCGAGCTAGGCGGTCGATCCGGTGGCGGGCGTCGTTCTCGCCGACTCCTTCGCGGTGGCCTAGTCGGCCACCGAGGGTCGGATGTGTGACAGGCGGCGGGGTGGGATATCTCTCTCCACGAGGCTGGGGAGGAGGCGGATTGCCTTGGTGCTCCACTGCTCGGGGGCGGCCTTCCGCGTCGCGCTCGATGGTGATTCGAGTCTGGCTACGGCTAGCAGCCGGCTCCTTGTCTTTTCTTGCGCGGGCGCCGCTCGCGGTCGGCGACCGGGAGATCGCGGCGTGCTCTCGGTGTGGGGGAGGACTCTCAGCGTGGGCGCCGGCTTTTGCCGTTCTGCGGCCGCGTCGATCAGCAGCTGGATGCGCCTTGTCATGTAGGGGAGCTCATCAGCCCCCAGCCCATTCAGCTCTTCTGCGGCCGCCTGAGCGGCTTGCAGATTCTCGAGCGGTGTGGCGTAGACGGGGCGGTCTGCCCCCAGCATGCTGGCGATGGTCGCGCCGCGCTTCTTGACGAGGTCGGCTCGGCTCGGGCCGCCATGAGGCGGCATACCAAAGGCGGCGCGGTCGACTTCGCGCTGGTGAGCCTCGGTGAGGCGTCTCATGGAGGCTATCTTCTGGCCCTCCGCGATGAGGGCTGGGCGGCGTGCCTCCAGGGTCTCGGCGTCGGCGTCGGCCGGGATGGGGACAGACAAGTCATGCATCGCCGCTTGTAGGGCGTCGTGGGCATTCTCGCCCGAGTCGGCGACGTGGCTGATGACCAGCACCTCAGTGACAGCGCTACTGCCGCTGTCGGCTCGAGGGAGAGGGTCGTTGAAGACTACCACGTCGGAGGGGTAGGCGTCGAGCGATGCCGTGTCGGAGTCGACAAGCATCGGGTCGGTGGAGCCGACCGACTCCAAGTCCACAGCAAGCTTGCTGGAGACGTGAAGCTGGTCGAGGAGGCTGACGAGGCGGCTCTCGGGGTAGTCCGTGCCCGCGTCGGACGCGGGCTCGTCGGAGATGCGAGTCTCGCCAAGAAGATCGGCGAGGCAGCTTGCCGCGCAGGCGTCGTCGACGCCTTGCAGCGCGTCGGGGCAAGCGCCGTCGGGCGCAGCAGGCTGGCTGCGCTCGCGGGGGAGGAAGAGGGTTCCCGTCTAGAACAGGTCTCCGGACGACGGTGCACCTGGCCCCACGGTGGGCGCCAAATGTCGGGTGGTAGGTGGGACATATGCCAACAGGTGGCTTATCATTGTGGGAGCCAATAAGACATCGCCGGTGCCTGGAAACGGGATGAGGCCAAGACATGCACGCCGGCGGATCTTACCCAGGTTCGGGGCTCTCCGTGGAGATAACACCCCTAATCCTGCTCTGCGGGGTCTCCGCATGATCACTAAATCAGTACAAGTAGCTACAAGTGCTCCTTGAGCTGTTTGGCTAGAGGAAGAAGGAGGGCAAGGCTAGCTCTCCTTTTCTCTCTATGTGTTGTGTGAAACTCTATGAGATCGACCCTTTGCATGGGTGCCCCGGGGGGTTTATATAGGCCTACCCCCCAGGGGTACAATGGTAATCTGGCTGGGTGCGAGTCCCAGCCGTCAGTGTCTATGCTCGCCGGCTTCTCCGCCGGTCAATGGGGCGCGCCGACTGGTGGGTCCCGCCGGCTGCCGGCCTCTTGGCCGGCAGGCCGGCCCCACCGCTCGGGGGCTTTGTCGGCGGCTGGTTACTGTTGCCTCGCCTCTGATGACGAGGGCTTTGTCGTGGTAAGCGTGGCTACAGTGTCACCGCCTTGCGGGCTCTCACTGTAGCCTCACCTCGTCTTGTCTCCTTAATGAGGCGCATGCTTCGAGGGAGGGAGGTAGCCGGCTATTGGAAGCCGGCTACGCCCCTGGCCGACTAGGGGAGGCCAGGCCACCTTCGAGTGTCTCTCTGGCTAAAGGGGCCCGCCGCCCGCGGGTCGTACTGGCGCCTGTCGTGGGTGACATCGGGGTCAACATGGCTACAGTGTTGTGCCGGACGGGAGATGGATGACCCGTACGGCGCGCCGTGGCCATGCCTACTTCGGGATTCGGGGGTAGTGGGCGGTACTACGGCCACGCCCCGTCTTATCACCGTTATGTGGATGCAGTCCTGGTGGGTGTAGTCTTGGCCGGCTTCTGGGAGTCGGCTCTCTTTATGGCCGGCTTCTGGGAGTCGGCTCTCTTTATGGCCGGCTTCCTGGAGTCGGCCATCTCATAGCTTTCTTGGGGAAGGTTTCTGAGGCCGGGTCGCCTTCTGGTAGTCGTCCCTGGGGACGGCCGGCCGGGGGAAGGCGGCCCTGCGCTCTGTATGCTTGAAGGCTTGAATGGCCTGGTAATTTTTCTGAAGAGCCAGGGGGAGTCGGTTAGGCTACCCATGGCCATTCACTCCGACAGAATTGATTAGGGTTTCTGGTAGTGGCTATGTCAAGAGAACTCAGTGGCGCCGGATAGATCAAATCAATGGGGCCGAGTTTGACTTTTGGTTTGGGAAAAATTTGGAAGTGAGAAAATGGTTGAGGGCTTTGGAGCATATCACTAAGCACTTTGAGCAAGCAAGCCATTAAGCAACACCTCACCCCCTCTTAATAGTATTGGCTTTCCTATGGACTCAATGTGATCTTGGATCACTAAAATAGAAAATGTAGAGTCTTGAGAGCTTTGAGCTTGAGACAATCCTTTGTCCTTATCATCTTGAAGGGGTTCCACATCTTCTCGTCGATGCCACTCCATTTTTGAACTTATCTGAAATATACTAGGTGAAAACATTAGTCCAACAAGAGATATGTTGACATTAGTTACCAAAATCACCCAGGGAGCACTTGTGCATTCACCCTCCCACTTGGGCTTGAGTTTGTCCTTTTTCTTCCCCGGCAGGCGTAGAACGAGTTCGCCGACGTTGTAAGTTTTGGCCCGCACTTCTCTACTTTGATACCTGCGAGCCTGCTGTTGATAAAATGCGGAACGGGCTTTTGCGACGTTGCGCTCCTCCTCCAGGGCGTCTAAGTTGTCCTGCCGATCAAGCTCGGCCTCTCTCTCTTCGTACATGCGCACTCGAGGTGAGTCATAAATAATGTCGCAGGGTAGTACTGCCTCTGCGCCGTACACCATGAAAAAAGGTGTGTATCCGGTAGTGCGATTGGGAGTGGTCCATAGCCCCCAGAGTACGGAGCCGAGCTCCTCAACCCAGTGCTTGTCTGATTCCTTCAAAGACCGCACTTGTCTGGGCTTAATGTCGCTCATAATAAGACCATTGGCTCGTTCGACTTGGCCGTTTGTCTGTGGATGGTAGACAGAGGCGTAATCGAGCTTGATGCCCAGATTAGCGCACCAGGTTTTCACTTCGTCGGCTGTGAAATTGGAGCCGTTATCAGTGATGATGCTGTGCGGAACACCATAACGGTGTACGACGTCGGATATAAAGTCTATTACTGGCCCGAACTTGGCCGTTTTAACTGGTTTGGCCTCTATCCACTTGGTGAATTTATCCACCATGACTAGCAAATATTTTTTCTTATGGATTCCTCCTTTAAGGGGTCCAACCATATCCAGTCCCCAGACCTCAAAAGGCCAAGTGATGGGGATTGTTTGTAGGGCGGTGGGGGCATATGGCTTTGGTTGGCGAAGAGTTGGCATCCAACGCAACGTTGGACAAGGTCCTGTGCATCCGCTCGGGCCGTCGGCCAATAGAACCCTGTACGGAAGGCCTTGCTAACAAGGGCCCGAGCTGCGGCGTGGTGCCCGCCGAGACCGGCATGAATCTCAGCCAGGAGCTGCCGCCCCTCCTCCTCGGAGATACATCTTTGAAGGACTCCGGTGGCGATTTTCTTATAGAGCTCTCCGTCGTGAACCTTGTAGGCCTTCGAACGCCGAACAATGCGCGGGCCTCATTCTGGTCCTCAGCAAGCTCCTTCCTGTTAAGGTAGGCAAGGAAGGGTTCGGTCCATGGGGAAATGACTGCCATGATGAGGTGCACCGACGGTGTTATTACGGTGGCTGAGCCTCCGATGATGTCGGTGTTTTCGAAATCTGGGGTTATGTTCGGATCCGAACTAGTGTTGTCGTTTTCCCCCTGCCACACCACGGATGGCTTAAAAAGCCTTTCCAGAAAGATATTAGGTGGGACAGGGTCGCGCTTAGCGCCGATACGAGCAAGAACGTCCGCCGCGCACTTCTAAGCGTCTCCATTTATTTGAGATATTGTTAGGTTTGAGTCCCCGCGCACTTCTAGGCGTTGTATGCCCATGGAGACAGCCATCCGGAGACCATGCAATAAGGCCTCGTATTCGGCTGCATTGTTGGAGTCTGTGTATAGGATTTGGAGTACATACTGAATGACGTCTCCAGTAGGTGACGTTAAAATGGCGCCCGCCCCTAGCCCTGCCAGCATTTTGGAGCCATCGGAATACATGACCCAATTGGAATATGCGTCGTACTCTTTAGGGAGTTCGGCCTCTGTCCATTCGGCGACGAAGTCGGCCAGTACTTGGGATTTAATAGCTCGACGTGGTTTGTATGTAATATAAAATGGAAGGAGCTCAATGGTCCATTTGGCAACCCGGCCCGTGGCATCGCGGTTGTTTATAATGTCATTGAGTGGTACTTCGGAAGCCACCGTGATCGAACACTCCTGGAAGTAGTGACGGAGCTTTCGGGATGCCATGAAGACCGCGTATGCTATCTTTTGATAATGGGGGTACCGGGATTTGCATGGTCTAAGGACAGTAGATATGTAGTATACTGGCTTCTGAAGCGGGAATTTGTGTCCGTCCTATTCTCGTTCAACGACGAGCACGGCGCTCACCACCTGATGTGTTGCCGATATGTATAATAACATCGGTTCACCAGTGTTTGGCACGGCCAGGATTGGGTTGCTCGCAAGAAGGGTTTTTATTTCCTCCAGTCCGGCTGTTGCCGCGTCCGTCCACTCGAAGTGATCGGTTCGCCGTAGAAGGCGATAGAGTGGCAGTGCCTTTTCTCCCAATCTGGAGATAAAGCGGCTTAGAGCTGCCATGCAACCCACGAGCTTTTGGACTTGTTTAAGGTCTGTTGGCATAGCCAATTGTGACAGAGCTCGGATTTTGGCTGGATTTGCTTCAATTCCTCTGTTGGAAACGATGAAGCCCAGCAGTTTTCCAGCGGGGACGCCGAAAACGCACTTTTCCGGATTGAGCTTAATGTCATACGCGCGGAAGTTATCAAATGTGAGACGTAAATCGTCTATTAGTGTTTCGACGCGCCTAGTTTTGATGACGACGTCGTCCACATAAGCTTCAACTGTCTTGCCGATCTGTTTCTCCAGGCATGTTTGAATCATGCGTTGGTATGTGGAGACGGCGTTCTTGAGCCCGAAGGGCATGGTGTTGAAGCAGAATGGCCCATATGGGGTAATGAATGCTGTTGCAGCTTGATCGGACTCCTTCATTTTGATTTGATGGTATCCGGAATATGCATCAAGGAAACACAGTGAGTCATGTCCTGCGGTAGCATCAATGATTTGATCAATGCGGGGGAGGGGGAAGGGATCCTTAGGGCAAGCCTTATTGAGGTCTTTAAAATCAACGCACAACCGCCAGGATTTGTCCTTTTTGGTACCATCACCAAGTTTGCCAGCTAGTCCGGATGTTTTATTTCTGATGAATCCGGCCTCAATTAGCTTGGCCAGCTCCTCCCCCATAGCTTGGCGTTTGGGCTCGGAAAAGCGCCGCAGTGCTTGTTTGATTGGTTTGTATCCCTTTAAGATATTAAGGCTATGTTCGGCCAGCTCACGTGGGATTCCAGGCATGTCAGAAGGGTGCCAGGCGAATATATCCCAGTTTTCGCGAAGGAAATCCCTTAGTGCGGCGTCGACCGTTGGGTCTAGTTGTGCTCCAATAGATGCTGTCTTCTTGGGGTCCATTGGGTGGACCTGGAATTTGACTATTTCTTCTGCCGGTTTGAAGGAGGTGGATTTGGGTAGTTTGTCTAAGATCACATCGTCCCTATCCACCGTGGAGCGCAGTGCGGTTAATTCTTCGGCCGCGAGGGCTTCAAATAATGCCTCAAGGGCCAGGGATGCGGTTTTGTTTTCGGCGCGGAGTGCTATGTCCGGATCACTGACAAGAGTGATTATGCCGTTTGGTCCGGGCATTTTGAGCTTCGTGTACCCATAATGAGGTATAGCTTGGAAGCGTGTAAAAGCATCTCGCCCCAACAGGGCGTGGTATCCGCTGCTGAAAGGAGCCACTTGGAAGGTTATTTCTTCATACCGATAATTCTCCGGCGTGCCGAATACCACGTCAAGTGTGATTTTTCCCGCACACCGCGTCTCCCGACTGGGAATGATTCCTCGGAAGGTCGTGCTGCTTTGCTCGATGCGGCTTCTGTTTATTTCCATCTTGTGGAGTGTATCCTCATAGATGAGGTTTAGTCCGCTGCCGCCGTCCATGAGGACCTTGGTGAGTCTAAAGCCGTCCACGATGGTACTGAGGACTAATGCGGCTGGTGCTCGGACTGTCCTGTATTTTGGTTCGTCAGCGGTATTAATGGTTATAGCCGTGTCTTTCCAAGGGTTTATCGCGGCGATTTGACAGAATTCGGCGAGGTCGCGGAGTGCCCTTTTGCGCTTATTGTTTGAAACGAATGTATCGAAGATCATCAATACTCTGGGGTCGTCGTCTTCTGGAGGGTGTTGCTCTGGGGTGTTTTTGGTAAGGATGTCCTCGCCGCTCTTGGCTATCTGCCGGAGTATCCAACATGCTCTAAGGCTGTGGGTTGGTATGGTGTCCGGTGTTGTGTGTATTTTGCATGGGCCATCGAGCCATCCCTCCAGAACGGTTCCATGCCGCGTAATGGGTTTATATTTCTTAGCTATTGGACTGGGCGTGTCACGGGGATGCGCCCTTTTCGCCTGGACCAGCAGTTGAGTTGGGACCGATGGCTCCCAACAAGCTGCCTGATCTTTCTAGGCACTTTCCATTGTGATGTTCTGTACGATAGTTTCCAAGTCAGCGAAGTGTAGTATGCGGCGGCGATTAATGGCATTGAGGATTCCTTCGTTCATGCAATTGTTGCAGAACGCTGATATCGCGTCCTCATCGCGGCAATCTTTAACCTTGTCCTTGACAAGGAGGAATCTGGCCCAGAAGTGGTGGACCGTTTCCTGAGACTGCTATTGTATGCTCATGAGAGCGCTTATGTCTGGGGGGTTGGATCCAGACCCTGACCCGATCGATGATCCGGAGTCTGAAGGTTTTTCCAGACTTAACAGTCCGGGCTCTGGAGTATCTTCTGGTTGCTTATGCCTGTCGTCCGATCCTATGTTCGGAAGGCCGGTCACCTCCTTTTGCTGGTGGGTATCCGGCTCTGCAGGGTCGGCGATCTGGACATAGTCCGTCTTCAGTATAGGGGAAGAGTCGCCGTCTTGCTCCTCGACTACCGCTATCTGGTGGGTGACGGGTGGAGATTTGATTTCTCTTTGGTCGGGTTTAAGCCCGATCTGATCGTAATCTGTGGTGATTCCCAAGGCGGCGATGCGATCAAGGAGCTCGTTTAAAGACGAAAACTCCGCCGAATCCATCTGCTTGGAGTGTTTGGAGTCGATATGAAGGGGATTTTCGATGGCCCGAGAGGTCATCGTTGGCTTAACGTGGGCGGTCATGGTAAAGCCGCCCAGCCGGAGGGTTTGGCCTGGGGCCGGTTCTCCTCCGGCGGTGATATTGTCTTTAAGGACGAGGCGAGTCATCGATCCTGTCGTCGACGGCACAGTGGAACTCTCAATGAAAGCACCAATGTCGGTGTCAAAACCGGCGGATCTCGGGTAGGGGGTCCTGAACTGTGCGTCTAAGGTCGATGGTAACAGGAGACAGGGGACACGATGTTTACCCAGGTTCGGGCCCTCTCTATGGAGGTAATACCCTACTTCCTGCTTGATTGATCTTGATGGATATGAGTATTACAAGAGTTGATCTACCGCGAGATCATAATGGCTAAACCCTAGAAGTCTAGCCTGTATGACTATGGTAATGAGTATCTCCGTTTCCGGACTAAGTCCTCCGGTTTATATAGACACCAGGAGGATCTAGGGTTACACAAGGTCGGTTACAAAGAAAGGAATCTACATATTCGGCCGCCAAGCTTGCCTTCCATGCCAAGGAGAGTCCCATCCAGACACGGGTGCAGTCTTCGATCTTCGTATCTTCACAGCCCATCAGTCCGGCCCATGGCTAACAGGCCGGACGCCCGAGGACCCCTTAATCCAGGACTCCCTCAATAGTGCCAAGAGCCAGTTGCTGTTTTTTCCATGTTTTTTACATCGCAGAAAATCAATATCAGACGGAGTCTAAATGCCCCGAAACTTTACGGAGAATTTTTATGGGCCAGGAGGAACACAATGGGCCCTGGCTGCGCTTGGGGGGTCCCCCGAGGGGGGCACAACCGACCAGGGTGCGCCAGGAGGCCTAGGCGCGTCCTAGTGGGTTGTGCCCACCTCGGGTGCCCCCGAACCGCCTCTTTGCTCTATAAATACCCCAATATTCTAGAAACCCTAAAGGCATCGATGAAATATTCATCCAGCCGCCGCAGAGTCCAGAACCACCAGATCCAATCTAGACACCATCCCGGATGGGGTTCACCACCTCCATTGGTGCCTCTCCGATGATGCATGAGTAGTTCTTTGTAGACCTTCGGGTCCTTAGTTAGTAGCTAGATGGCTTCCTCTCTCTTGCTGAATTCTCAACACAATGGTCTCTTGGAGATCCATATGATGTTACTCTTTTGCGGTGTGTTTGTTGGGATCGATGAACTTTGAGTTTATGATCAGATCTATCTTTTTATATCCATGAAAGTTATTTGAGTTTCTTTGATCTCTTATATGCATGATTGCTTATAGCCTCGTATTTCTTCTCCGATATTTGGGTTTTGTTTGGCCAACTTGATCTATTTCTCTTGCAATGGGAAGAGGTGCTTTGTAGTGGGTTCAATCTTATGGTGCTTGATCCCAATGACAGAAAGGGAACAAACACATATGTATCATTGCTACTAAGGATAAAACGATGGGGTCTATCTCTACATAGATAGATCTTGTCTACATCATGTCATCATTCTTATTGCATTACTCCGTTTCTCCATGAACTTAATACACTAGATGCATGCTGGATAGCGGTCGATGTGTGGAGTAATAGTAGTAGATGCAGGTAGGAGTTGGTCTACTAATCTTGGACGTGATGCCTATATAATGATCATTGCCTGGATATCGTCATGACTATTCGAAGTTCTATCAATTGCCCAACAGTAATTTGTTTACCCACCGTTTGCTATTTTTCTCGAGAGAAGCCACTAGTGAAACCTACGGCCCCCGGGTCTTCTTTCTCATATAGCCTTTGCGATCTACTTTTTCCTTGCTTTTATTTTTAGATCTATTAATCTAAAAATACAAAAATACCTTGCTGCAATTTATTCTTATTTATTTTATTTGGCGTTCGATCTATTAATTTACTACAAATTTATCTGACGGCCGTTTGCCTATCTTGAGGCGCCGTACCCCGGAAGGGATTGACAACCCCTTTAACACGTCGGGTTGCGAGGATTTGTTATCTGTGCGCAGGGGCTGTTTACTTTGTGTTGCTTGGTTCTCCTACTGGTTCGATAACCTTGGTTTCATATCTGAGGGAAATACCTACCGCCGCTGTGCTGCATCATCCCTTCCTCTTTGGGGAAATACCGACGTAGCTTCAAGCGACATCAGTGGCCCCCATCGTCAGTCTCCATGGGGGTTGAGCCCCCATGTTCTCGGCCGCCGAGGCATCACCCTCCGGCGCCGTCTTGGCAGCCTCCCTCACCTCTCCGTGGCCCAGAGAGGCCCTCCGGGACAACACTTCATTGTCGTCCACGATGGTTGGTGGAGAAGCTCGCAGAGGCGTCTCGCTCTCCGCCATCTCTGGTGCTAGCGAGCTCCCCTCGAATATCGACGGGTTGGGGAGGTCGCGGGCAGGACTGAAACATACGCAACATAATATGTTATATAGAACGCATAAAAGGCCGAATATATGTGAGGTATCCTTGGATACTTACGATGCGGCCAGGGGCTTCACCCTGGGGCGCCGCTCGGGGATGGCTTCGGCATCCGAATCCGAGCCATCCGAGACGGATACCTTCCCCCTCCTGGACGCCTCCGCCTTCGGATCTGCGGAGGCCGCCCTCTTCTTCTTCCTCCCCTTAAGGGGAGAGTTGCTTTCTGCTTCGGTCTCTCCGAACGCTGCGTCCGACGTACCTTTACGGCGGAGGTCACCCTTGGCCTCTTTGCTCTTCTTCTTGGCCTTCTTCTCCGGCGCCTTATACGGCGCCAGGACCAGCATCGTCGTAGGCAGAGGAGTGTCTGGGTCTTCAGGTAGCAGAGCCGGACACTTGATCCGCTCCGCCTTCGCTGTCCAGCCCTGAATAAAGAATGGAAAGTTCAGTATACCCCTTGATTTATGAACCGAAATTATGTTCGGAAACAAAATACTTACCGGAGTGGCCTGGTGTGCGCTGTCGAGGCCGATGTCGTTGGTCTTCTCTGGCCACGTCTTCTAGGCCTTGAAGAGCAGCTTCCAGATCTCTTCGTGCGTTGTGCCGAAGAAGCGCTGTAGGCTCCGCGGACCTGCCGGATTGAACTCCCACATATGGAGCGCCAGAGTTGGCAGGGGAGTATCCGGCGGAAGAGCATCACCTGAATCACGTCAGTGAGACTGGTGTTCTTGTTTATCATATTTTTGATGCGCGTTTGCAGCGTCGTCACTTCCGTGGTTGGCCCCTAGTCCAGACCCTTATTGGTCCATGACGCGAGCCGCATAGGGGTCCGGATCTGAACTCCAGAGTGGCCGCCCACTTGGTGCCGCAGGGTTCGGTGATGTAGAACCACTCCTGCTGCCATACCTTGATGGTCTCCACAAAGGCCCCTTTATGCCAAGTGGTGTTGGGGAGCTTGCTCACCATGCGCCTCCACAGTCCGCATGCTGCCCGTCGACCACCTTCGGCTTCACATTGAAGACTTTTAGCCATAGGCCGAAGTGTGAGGGAATGCGGAGTAGCGCCTCGCACACGACGATAAACGCTGAGATATGGAGGAAAGAATTTGGGGCTAGATCATGGAAATCTAGCCCGTGATAGAACATGAGGCCGCGGACAAACGGGTGAATAGGAAACCCTAGTCCGCGGAGGAAGTGAGAGATAAACACAACCCTCTCACCGGGCTCCGGGGTGGGGGTGACCTGCTCCTTGGCACGGAGCCTATGCGCAATGTTCGCAGATAGGTACCCCGCCTCCCAGAGATCCTTCACGTCCATCTCCGTGACACAGGAGGCCACCCACTTGCCCTGAGAGCCGGATCCAAACATGGCTGGAGAGGTTGGTGGCGGTGGGAAATATTGAACCTTGGGCGCTGGAGCTTGAGGATGGGACACAGGAGAAGGAAGAAGGCATGGGGTGAAAAGAGGGATCTTTATCCACTTATATAGGCCGTGAATATCAAACGCCCCCCACAAGCCTTAAAACACGCCTGTTCCCAAGGGGTCGTGCGAATGGCACGGTTGGATTACCCAAACCCGTATTGATGAGGATCCCGCAATAAGTGGGCACGATCTCTGCTTTGACAAGACATGTCATTAGAGGCCACGCCTCGAAACACGAAGCGGGAGGCCAAGAAACGGTTCAAAATGATAAAAAGGCCAAACGTGGCGTTTCGCCGAAAAAAGTTGTCAGTTGACTGATCTTATTTTGATTAAGTATTTTTCCTTCATGGTTAAGGGTTGTGACTGTTATACAGAGCCGGATACAGTTCTTCTATTCAGAAGACTGCTTTAAAGTATTCGGAGGAGGAACCCGCCTTGCAATGCCGAAGACAATCTGCGTGCCGAACACATCGTCATTGAAGACTGGTTCAGGGGCTACTGAGGGAGTCCTGGATTAAGGGGTCCTCGGGTGTCCGGGCTATGTGATATGGGCCGGACTGATGGACCGTGAAGATACAAGGTAGAAGGCCTTCCCCCGTGTCCGGATGGGACTCTCCTTTGCGTGGATGGCCAGATAGGCGTTCGGATGGATAGTTTCATTCTTCTACAAATCGACACTGTACAACCCCAGGCCTCTCCGGTGTCTATATAAACCGGAGAGTTTAGTCCGTAGAGGCTGTCATAATTCATACAGGCTAGACATCTAGGGTTTAGCCATTACGATCTCGAGGTAGATCAACTCTTGTAACCCCTATACTCATGAAAGTCAATCAAGCAGGAAGTAGGGTCTTACCTCCATCAAGAGGGCCCGAACGTGGGTAAACACTGTGTCCCCTTTGTCTCCTATTACCTTCGATCCTCAGACGCACAATTCGGGACCCCCTACCCGAGATTGGCCGGTTTTGACACCGACAGCGGGCGCTGGCTGAGCCCCTCGACGGCCTCCCTTCGCGCGGAGCGGGGCGTCTCTAGGGCAGCCATGGTGGTGGGGCGGCGGCGGCACGTTTCGAGGTGTTGGCCGCCGGAGCAGAGCGCGACGAGACGGTGGTTCTTGGCGGGGAGCGCGGCGGGTCGGTGGAGGAGGGTGGTGCGCTGGCACTACTCGTAGCGGCGGCGCGAGCCCAGCCATGGAGGCGGCAGCGCCGAGGAGGCCCGGCCAGGGAGGATCCTGGCGGGCAGCAGGCGGTCGGCCGCCTCCGTGTGAGGGGCGTCTCGATGTTGCCTCGGGAATGCTGGCGCCGGGATGTGGTCGGTGTTGCGGGTCAGATCCGATCTGGTGGCAGTCCTTGGTGTGGGTGAAGGCCGACGCGGTGGATCTCGCCCTTGCATGGCATGTCTGGTTGCGGCTGCTCCTCGTCCGTTTGGTGGTGGTTTGGGTCGCGGTCCCTCGGCAGTGTGGGTGGGAGATGTCCATTGCGGCATGGCTTCGATGACAATTTGCTATAGCGACGGGGTGCGAGGCATCTTGGACAGTACTGCCTGAAACCTTGGAGGACTGGAGATGCGCGGCATTACAGATGAAAATCCTATTCGGTTTTGGCCGGGCCGGCGGCGATGGCGCCCGTGGGTGTCGTTTTCCTCCTTGGAGGCGTTGCCGAGTGTGTCACCATTTTCCTCGCTTTCTTGGTGTTGGCAGTTGTCTTCGGGTGAAAGCCTCGATTCAGTACTGGACTGGTACGACGACGGCGTCTTCGGCGTCGTCCCTCTGTTGGGAGCATCGTGCCAGAAGACATGGAGTTCCTATGTTGCGCTCCTCCGGTGTTCGCAGCTTCCCTGATTGTTCTTCCCTGGCACTATGTACGGTCGTCGATGGTGATTTCAAGACAGAGCCTTCCTCGGGTCGGATGGAGTCCTGCCATCCTCTTGCCATCTCCTTAGGCATCAAGGGGGGATGATGCATTGACAAGAGAAGCTTGGCGGGAGCTGCGGCGAGGTTCTCGGTTTTGGGTAGGCTCTTTTGTGTCGTAGTTGTGTTGTCGTGGGTGGCTGTCTTTAGACTAGCCGGATGTGGAGTTGTGCTACGCTCATTGTTCACAACTAATGGTAGCCATCTTGTACTACAATTCTCTTCTTCTATAAAGCTATGGTACGCAATTTGCGTACTCTCGAAAAAAATACACATAAGTTGCTAAAAAGATGCAACTCAAAAAGGTACTTAAAAAATGTCTTTCGCTGATAAACTGCACTTTCTTCTTTCTATTGGAAAAAAAAGAGATTGAACTGGAGGTCGTTTTGGCCCAACCAGGCGGCCGGCCGAAGAGCGCGCCAACCAGGCGTGCCAGCCCCTCAAAAAAAAAAGCAGGCGTGCCTTCGGCTTTCACGTTTGGCAGTGGCTGGCCCACCACCCGTTCTGGAGCGTGCCCGAGCGGCCGTGGCGCGGGCTGCGCTAAAGCATCAACTTGGTCCCTGACCAGTAGGACTTAGGTGCCTTATGGGCCCACTTGTCATTGTCTGTAATGGACGTACCTTTGTATCATTCAGCGCCACGTAGGCACGTTCCGCCCGCTGCTCCGCGCGTTGTGGGTTCCATAAATGAGAGGTTCCTCGGCCAACTCTCCCCCAACACATCACAGAAGAAATCCCCATCTCCTGAGCCCCTTTGTGCCGGCGCCATGAGGCGCTTGGATGGGTCGGGGTTCTCCGTCTCCGTGGCCGGCAAGCGCAAGCGTTCGCCGGAGTACCCCTGCGTGTCGCGCTTCCGGCAGCGGCGACTCCTCTCCTTCCTCCGGCGCCAGAAGCTGTTCGACGCCTACGACGTGTACGTACGCCACGCCACGCCACGCCGTCATTAAAAAACTGTGCATTACTACTTCTTTCTATCTGATCCAGGAGTGACATGCACATAGGCTTACCGGCGAGTCGGGTGCGCGCATCGACCTGTACCATCTGACCGACCTTGTCAAGGCGGGCCGGTGGGACGAGGCCATCGACCATCTCTCCTGCTTCCTGCCGTGCGACCTTGCTCTGGGCGCCCACGGCCGCGTCCTCCTCCACTTCCTCCGCGTGCACAAGGCCGTCCACGACATCGTCTCCGGGGCGCCCGAGAGCCGTGCCGTCTCTGCCGCTCTCAGGATGTGCTTCACCAAGAATTTTACCATCAACCACGCCATCACCAAGCTCCGCACCATCCTCTGGTCCCTCCACTCCTCCAGCGGATTCAGGTACATCACTATTTTCTGTTCTACTGCAGAGTATTAATAAACCCATCATTTCTTCTGAACCTTCTGAACCAACTATGAACCAGTCTCTGAATTTTGTACTACATTTATTCTCTCTGGGCTAATAGGAGGAGAATCCCCTAAACCAACTAACTCTGTGGGTGTCAGCCTCCAGATAATTGATTTTCATGCCTGACAACTCTTCAGATCAGAGCAATACAAAAGAAACTTTACACCTAAGCAATATTCATGCTCAAATGTTGTATTCATTCATGCATGAAGGGACTCCCTGGACTTTGGGCGCGTGAGAGACAAGGCTGCATCCACTGTCGTTTACTTGGCTTATCAAACTACAGAGTTGAGAGAACATATGAAAGAGGCGCGTGGCCCAGCGGAACCCCACAATGTACTCCCCATTGGCTTCGGGTATGCTAGTAAATCATACATGATCAATACCTATATCAATTCTTTTTTTTCTTGGCTAGTGACCATCAGTTTGATCGCCTCATATGCAATCTTTTGCTAGCTTCCGTCCAAGGCGCCATGTGAAGCGAGGCCCCATCCCGGGCTCTGTTCTTGTCAGGCACTATCTTCGTAAGAGGAGGATGTATGTGCATCAGCATAACCATCTTCAGTTCTGCCTTTTTCTTTTTATCATCTCTGATGGCATTTTATTCTATTCACACCTGCATATGTTTCTTGCTTTGTGCAGGCTTGCTTCTTCGATATCAAGTCACTGTGAAGGGTCAAGTTCTGGTACATTATCCTCATCACAAATATCTTAGGGTTGCTCTTATGCAATAATAATAATAATAATAAAATCTTATGCATGCTCCCTGTTTGTCAATAATAATCCTTTTTTCCCCTCTCTCAATGGCAGAATCGTTAATTAAGGCAAAAGAATGGATGGTGGATCTTGTTGGTAACACTTTTTCTTTGTTTAGGTGTTGGTAACTTCATCGCACGATAGCAACTAATAAACTTTTGCTGTCTTTCTTAGATTCATGTTTGGAAGCTGGTAAGCGGCATCAAGGGTATCCACTTCAATATGTTTGTACTCCAATGGTACACAAAGGTAGCTTCAGATTCTTTTAGTCCACCAACATTTAATTTACTCCCACTTCAAACTGAAGATTTAATTTAGCCTGATTTGCAGAAAGCCTTTAGTTTAGTATCCTTCCAAAACAAAAGAACACTTTAATTTATAATTTTTTGTGTACTGCAAAAGGTTTATGTTAGCCTACCCCAACTTGTTTGGGACTAAAAGGCTTTGTTGTTGTTGTTGTTGTTGTTGTTGTTGTTGTTGTTGTTGCAAAGGGTTTATGCAATGTCATTGTCTCCACTTCCTGTGTTGCTACATTAAGTTTGTATCGATTGACAATAATAATACCTTTATCCATATTGATCACGTCTGCACAATCTCAAATCAGTCCTCAAAAAATAGAATGAGGCCATGCAATGATGATCGTTTTAACTGGTCCTTTGCTCTTGCCACACCGATTTGTTCTTGTTGCTGTTGGATTGCTGCATTAAGTTTATTCTTAGGGTATTCCTGTTATGTGCCCTATGCACGTGTAGTACATCGTTATGCTATGTTCTTCCACTCCCATTATTGTTTATGTGCCCTATACACTTGCAGTACACCGTTTTTCTGAAGTTAGCCTCTGTGTAGTAGCCGTTGCAGTACACCATTTTTCTGAAGTTAGCCTCTGTGTAGTAGCCATGTCATTTTTTGTGGTGTTATTTGCACTTCACCTGCCAACCTGCTACCATTTCTTAATTACTGAACTCTTCGCAGGTGCTCCTGTTGATCCATTCTCGCGGAGTAATCTTGGTACATTCAGAAGTCCGGCTAGAAATCCTGGCATGTCATCAGACACCGATTTCGGTAAATTACTTGAACACCATCAAGTGTTTCCCAACCAGGGCAAAACTTTAACTGAACAATTAATCCATGCAATTGTTAATTGTTAGAGCACTCCAGATGTACAAATTAAAAGGCTATATGCCTCATTGATATTTTACTGCGTGCCCTATAACTTTTGTATATGTGCATTCATTGTCAACGATTTTTCTTTTTGCAATGGCAGACTTGTTAGTCCTCAAGACAAAGGAATGGGCAATTTACCTTACAGGTAAAACTAGATTATTCTCCGTGCGTCTTTCATTTGTTTACCATTCCTGTTCATACATACATCAACCGATGTGTTTAACTTTCTGTTACAACAACAAAGC
This sequence comes from Triticum aestivum, assembly GCF_018294505.1. Taxonomy (NCBI): domain Eukaryota; kingdom Viridiplantae; phylum Streptophyta; class Magnoliopsida; order Poales; family Poaceae; genus Triticum; species Triticum aestivum. The sequence continues at coordinate 254,236,679 of NC_057808.1, read as the reverse complement.
CTTTCAGTCCTAAACAAGTTGGGGTAGGCTAGAGTTGAAACCCATAAGATCTCGAAACCTGGTCATAGCTAATTTCCCTGCACCGCTCTCTTGACATTATCGCATGCTTTAACCTTCCGCTATGCACCGGCGCTTCTGGCCTGTGTTTAACCGTCTGTAATCAGTAATATTTAGTAGCTTGATTACATACTAGCAACTGATCAAACTTACCATCTTCAGATCAACGGCTGGAAGCTTGGCCGGACCTTAGTCAAGGGTATGAGTATCCATTTCGCTGTGTCAATAAGGATGGTAAGTTGTTTCAAAAACATTTAGTTTCGTCGCTTGTATCTCCCCTTCCTACCTGGGATTTCTGTTGGTTGTCACAAGTTATTACATCCTTTGGAGCGAGTTTGCAATTGTTATAATATTTAGTTCAAGCCATTTCTCACCTAAATTCCCTTAAATGTTATCTCATTTTCCTCACTGGATTTACAGAGATCACAGCAGTGTAGGATAATTCTCTGCAAAATTAGACTGAACTAATATTACCGCCTTTAGTTTGGTACTATTGTGGGCTACGTTCCTTTGTATCTTCTTTACAGTCCATTGCTCTCACCGCACCAATTGGGTTGCTGCTGCTTTTGAACTGTTATGCTAGGTTTATGCTTAGGGTATTGATGGGTTGTGACGTGTGCACACATAATTCCTTGTCATGATTTGAATTCTCTCACACCATTATTGTTTGGAAAAGATTCCTATGCACATTGTTCTTACTGCACCGATTATGTTATTCTTGCTTGTGAAATGAGCTGCTAGGTTTATGCTTTATGCATTACTGTGATGTTTGCACACTTAATGCGTGTCATGATGCGCAATCATCATTCAATTTCTACCACATTTTGTCACATTCTGTTCAAGAAAATGCAGAAGTTTTCTGCCTCAGTGCACAGCCTCATCAAGCTTGAGGTTTTTGTTTACACTTCATCCGAATTGTGGGTATCTGCTGCTATTTCTGAATTGTAACTGCTGAACTCATTGCAGGTTTTCCAGTTGCCCGAATTTTGCAGACTATCCCTGTTACCTTGGTGGGGCATGCTAAAAGTTTTGCACTTTCATCACTAACAAAAGCAGGTAAATTAGTTGGATGCCTTCGCATTTTTCAAATCACGAGGAAATCCCATATCAAAATTGCACCTGCAATATATGCGTCACTGATAATGATATTTGATTTTCCATGCTCCAGTTTCATGAATTTGGTTTATAACTGGCCATTCTTCTTTCCGAGTCTTTGTTTGATGCTTTTCTTCAACTCTTATGGTGAAGTCTACTGAAATTCATTGCCATGTTAATCTTTGATTTCATCATACATCATTCCAGCTTGCATTTCATAAAGGTTTGCACTATGGACGTAGTTTATTCTAACCGATTCTCAAGTCCCTATGTTTTCTTTTTCTTTTTTGGTGTTTATGCATCTTTGCGACAGATTCCTAACTGCTAAACTTGTTGCAGAAGTTCCATCCTTCATTCAGGTGCTCCATCCTTTGGAAGGTCCTGCTAGAAACTATGGGATCTCACCAGTGACAAATGCTGGTAAAACAGTTAAGCATTGAGTACCTGGCTACCTGCCGCCATTTCTAACTGCTGAACTCATCGCAGGTGGTCTACCTTCACAGTCCATGTCTGCTATCTTGGCACCTCCTTATGACCAGTTCTTGATTACAACAGAGAAAGATGCAGGTAAATTGCACTTTCTTCTCTAAACATGAACGAACCTCCATCTACCGCCGTTTCTGACAGGTGAACTCATTAAACTCATTACAGGTGCTCTGTCCTCAAAGGCCATGTCTGCTATCTTGGCATCTCCTTCTAAATATATCAAGGCAAATGCAGGTAAATCACACGTTCTTTTCCCAACATGGATGAACCTCCATCTGCCGCAATTTCTAACTGTCGAACTCATTGCAGATGTTCTACCCTCAGAGACTATGTCTGCTATCTGGGCATCTCCTTATGAAAACTCTCTGGTCTCAACAGTGACAAATGCAGGTAAGTTGAACGTTTCTTCCAAACATGGAAGAATCTCAATCTGCACAATTGGTCCCTGGAATTTTGTTGTTTCTTGACAACCACAAATGCACTTTTCAATGGGTTATATGAATGAATGATAATAATATTAAATATATTGTCAGACTAGTTCATTCGGTCTCTTGTGTGCTTCTATTTGTATTACTCCCTCCGATCCATATTACTTGTGTAGCTGAAATGGATGTATCTAGTGACAAGTAATATGGATCTGAGCGAGTACTTGTTTTTTGTCGTTGTAGAACTTGGAGCAGTTTGGCGGCTTCTCTTAATACAGGGGATGTGTTACTGTTTCGCAATGTGCACAAGTTTTTTGTCGGCTGTAAAACTTGGAGCAACAACATATTTTAGTGTAATGGAGATTTTTTGTTGTTTTGAAATGTGCACAAGACACGTTTTTCATCTTTTGTGCTTGAAATGTTCACTGTTAATGAGCATTAAACATGTAATTGAGAGTCTTAAAGGGGTATTTTGTTGTGATAGTACTGAATCCATTAAACCTTAATGTTATTATAATTCCTGGCCAGGTACACATAAGCATTTGAGTCAAGAACATTGCTATACTGAGAATGTTTGCCAGGATTTCAGCCCAAGGAAGAATCCAAGGATGGAACTGACAACTGTTGGGCAAGGCTTTAATCCGAAAAGGCAACGGACAACTCTGGTAAGATGCTCTGATGCTGAAACTGGTGCTTACTTTTTTTCCGCGAATATGCATGTTGCGTATCATTCCATTGATAGAGGGTACAAATTACATGGTGGTGATCCTTGTATAGAGTACACTAGAAGGCGCATATGGGGACACAAATGAGCAGAAAGAGAGGGGGGTTGCTCGGCCCCAAGTTGCACGAAAATAAATAAATAAAATACAGTGAGTAAACAGTTAGCATGCAATCTTATATTATGTGGTGCCATGATATTTGAATAAACAATTAGTTCTTTACATGATATATGTAGCAACAACAAGATGTGGTCCACAGAAAACTCGTTCAATGTATTTCACGTTTCAAGAATTTCCAAGTTCCTTACAACATTCTTGAACAGTTGAAGTTTCTAATTTTAGAACTAAATACTTTGCATATTTGGTGGTGGAAATGGGTGCTTCATAATGTTGAGGGCATGTTTACTTCGGTTTTAGTTGATGCTTATGTCAATTAATATAGACACATGATTATAAATGTTTAACTCTAGCATGGATATCCTACTAAGGTACACTATTATGAATTGTTTTACCGAACATCACAATGGTCCCTGAGGTGTCGTAGAGCTGTATTATCAGTAGTATCCTGTACTAAAACTCACTGCTAACAAGCCACACCACTATCAAAATTGTAGCAATAGATCAAACTTAATCAAAATAATAATCCTTATGTCTAAAATACTGGAGAGATCATTTGATCAGAGTACATCTTTTCATCACAAAGATGAAAGTTTATAATCATGCACATTGTTTCATGAATTAAATGGAAAACATGTCATAGCAGAGTAATGCGCGGGCGATAGCAGTAGTTGCAAGTATTTTTCAATAGTCCCCTCTAAAAGGGCCATAGTTTTGTTGACAATCCGTACATTTTACAACACGATGTTGTATGCACTTAAGAAGTACCATGTACTAGTTATCAGGCAATCTTGTTGCACTATGTGGCATCACCCTATTAATTGCTGTCTTGGACATTGCTAACAGTTATAATACTGTTTGAGTGCAGGCTTCGCTGATTGAAGGTGAAGCTGAAGGTCACCTCACACCATGTTCTTGAGTGGTGGGATCGACTTTACTCATGGAGCTTCTATATTTGTGAAAAGACGCCCCGATACTGTTAGTGGGCTTGTTGTGCTGCTGCCCCCAGCGTGAACTTTGTTGTTTTTATTTTTTGTGAACCTATGTTGTGCGTTCCGATCGTACTTTGAACTATGTATTATTGCTACTTGAGCCAAGTTATGTCTTTTTTTTTGGTAAATTTGAGGCGGCAACGTGTTTTTTCTAGGAATTTGGCTTAAAATTTGACATCATTTTTGACTTGATTTTCTTGTTTGCTAGCAAACTAGTGATTTCTGGCACTGGGAATTGGAGTATGTTTGTGTATATTGTGGTTCACGACATATTTGTTGGTGGTGTTATTGTGGATGCAATAGGCGAAACAAAGAACAGATGGGAGGAACTTGAGGATGCAATGGAAGAGTGGGAGGAACGCTTCCACCAGCAGGCCTAGGAGTGGAAATGAGGCATTCATTGGCATGAGCAAACACCAAGCTTCTGCATTGATAGGGTTAGTGAGAGAGCTTGTGTTGATGATGAAGTTCTTAGTTGCAAGTGTCCTGATGTTGTGTGCTGTTGGTGTTGTTTTCATTCTGAAAAGGTAATGTACTGCATGTGTGTGTTGCTTAGCTGCCAGTCAGTACAGTTTAGGTGTATTTTGATTTTTTTGAACTTAATGGATGGACCTGATATAAGACAAAGTTGAAGTTGATCATCTCATGTATGAACCTGCTGTATTTTGGACTTAATGATGCGCTTGTATCATGTTTATCCTGTAATGTGAAATATATGCAGTCTTTAGTCTATTATGGAAGTGGCTGATGAAGTTTATTTCTGTCAAGATTGTTGAATGATGAAGCACATGTATGTGAAGCAGATCGACTATCTTTGACCCTGTTTGTTTGAGCTTCAATTGGATTCGAATTCGCTTCATTAACAAAGCTGATTTCAATCAACTTAAGATTTGCCACAAAAGCACATCGGGACGTGCTTCAGGAAAATACGCTGAAAAAGGCCCGAATCAGATTCCAACTTCATTGGCAAAGCTGATTCAAAATAGTTGTTTGTTTCAGATTCAACTTTTCAAACTAAGGAATACCTCTAGATGAGCGGTAGTATCGCTCCTGGTACTGCATCAAAAGTACTGGTCCAGTAGTACCGCTAACATGCGGTACTACCACCACCTGATGCTACACGGTAGGGAAGGTCGGCACTGCCGGACCTGGAAAGAGCCGGTAGTACCGCTCCATCAATCAGATGTACCGCTTAGGCCTCTCTTTCACACGCATTGCATTGACACATGTCCCTTCTCTCCCCCCTCCCGCTCTCCGACGTACACACGTACACTTACGACTCTCTTGCACAAACCATCTAGGTCGATGTCACACACATACACTCTCATTCTAGGTGGAGTACGTACACGAAGTGTCACATCCCAGGTTTTTTCAAATCTGAAATGTTTAAATTTTCACAGGGAATTAAAAAATTTCTAAGAAAACCTATGCTTAATTGCTAACTAGCTAGAATTGCTTGGGATTGCTTGATTGTTTGACCTTGTGTGATGATTGCATCGAATTAGAATTCCAAAACCCTAGGTACAAAATTTGGGAAAGTTAAAAGAACCCTAAAGGGGGCAATTTGAAGGATAAAATAAAACCCCAAAGGAATTAGACAAAACAAATGCTCAAAACAAATGTTCAAAATGAGCAGAAGACAAACTCGGAGAAATCCAAATAAGGGAAATAAACCCAATTGAAAAAAATAGGAAAGGAACAAATGAATATGTTGGAAGGCCCTAAAATAAGGGGCAGAAATTAATTGACCAGAAGGTCCGAATGAAATTTTCACCGTTTTCTAAATATCCAAACGAGAATTTAGAGATGTTTAAAGTTGGAACTAAAATCAAATTCAAAACAGATATGAATTTAGAAAGAAACAGAAAAAGAAAAGAAAGAGAAAGGAAAAGAAAATAAAAGAAAAGGGGCCAACCGGAGCCAGTTAACCCAGCCAAGACGACCCAACCCCAATAGCGAGTAGCCCACCTAAATAGAACCAACACACTAGGTTATAACGGCGCCGTCAGATCAAGATCCATTGGTTACTAGCCCGCCCACATCTCTCTCTTCTCTCGCTGCTAGATGGGACCCATTCGTGAGCTCGTCTTCAACCTCCATCCCGCACGTCGCTTACCTCGAGCGCCCACATCGCCATGATCGCGTGTTCATGCACGTCCAGCATGTGAATGAAGGAAATATGCCCTAGAGGCAATAATAAAGTTATTATTTATATTTCCTTATATCATGATAAATGTTTATTATTCATGCTAGAATTGTATTAACCGGAAACTTAGTACATGTGTGAATACATAGACAAAACAGAGTGTCCCTAGTATGCCTCTACTTGACTAGCTTGTTAATCAAAGATGGTTAAGTTTCCTGACCATAGACATGTGTTGTCATTTGATGAACGAGATCACATCATTAGAGAATGATGTAATGGACAAGACCCATCCGTTAGCTTAGCATAATGATCGTTAAGTTTTATTGCTATTGCTTTCTTCATGACTTATACATATTCCCCTGACTATGAGATTATACAACTCCCGAGTACCGGAGGAACACCTTATGTGCCATCAAACATCATAACGTAACTGGGTGATTATAAAGATGCTCTACAGGTGTTTCCGAAGGTGTTTGTTGGGTTGGTATAGATCAAGATTAGGATTTGTCACTCCGAGTATCGGAGAGGTATCTCTGGGTCCTCTCGGTAATGCACATCACTATAAGCCTTGCAAGCAATGTGACTAATGAGTTAGTTACGGGATGATGCATTACGGAACGAGTAAAGAGACTTGCCGGTAACGAGATTGAACTAGGTATGATGATACCGACGATCGAATCTTGGGAATAACGTATGTTGTTATTGCAGTTTGACCGATAAAGATCTTCGTAGAATATGTAGGAACCAATATAAGCATCCAGGTTCCGCTATTGGTTATTGACCGGAGATGTGTCTTGGTCATGTCTACATAGTTCTCGAACCCGTAGGGTCCGCACGCTTAACATTCGATGACGATTTGTATTATGAGTTATGTGTTTTGGTGACCGAAGTTTGTTCGGAGTCCCGGATGAGATCACGGACATGACGAGGAGTCTCTAAATGGTCGAGAGGTAAAGATTGATATATTGGACGATGATATTCGGACACCAGAATGGTTTCGGAAAGGTTCGGGTATATATTGGAGTACCAAGGGGTTACGGGAACCCCGCGGGGAATTATTGGGCCTACATGGGCCTTAGTGGAGAGAGAGAGGACAGCCCGCAAGGGGTGGCCGCCCCCCCCCATGGGAGTCCGAATTGGACTAGGGAGAGGGCGGTGCCCCCCTTTCCCTCTCCCTCTCCCTCTCCTTCCTTTTTCCCTCCGATGAGAAAGGAAAAGGGGAGGGGACGAATCCTACTAGGAGTGGAGTCCCAGTAGGACTCCCCCCATGGTGCACCCCTTGGTGGCCGGCCTCCTCCTCTCCTTTATATACAGGGGCAGGGGGCACCCCATAACACATTAATTGTTCTCTTAGCCGTGTGCGGTGCCCCCCTCCACAGTTTACTTCTCCGGTCACAGCGTCATAGTGCTTAGGCGAAGCCCTGCGCGGATCACATCACCACCACCGTCACCAGTCGTGCTAACCGAACTCTCCCTCGACTCTCTGCTGGATCAAGAGTTCGAGGGACGTCATCGAGCTGAACATGTGCTGAACTCGGAGGTGTCGTACGTTCGGTACTAGATAGGTTAGATCGTGAAGACGTTCGACTACATCAACTGCGTTAACCTAACGCTTCCGCTTTCGGTCTACGAGGGTACGTGGACACACTCTCCCCCTCTCGTTTCTATGCATCTCCTAGATAGATCTTGCGTGATCGTAGGAAATTTTTTGAAATTGCATGCTACGTTCCCCAGCAGTGGCATCCGAGCCAGGTCTATGCGTAGATGATATGCACGCGTAGAACACAAAGAGTTGTGGGCGATAATAGTCATACTGCTTACCACCAACGTCTTATTTTGATCCGGCGGTATTGTTGGATGAAGCGGCCCGGACCAACATTACATGACCACGTTCATGAGACCGGTTCTACCAACGTGCTTTTGCACACAGGTGGCGGGCGGGTGTCTGTTTCTCCAACTTTAGTTGAATTGAATTTGACTACGGCCGGTCATTGTTAAAGGTTAAAACAACACACTTGATGAAAAATCGTTGTGGTTTTGATGCGTAGGTAAGAACGGTTCTTGCTAGAAGCCCGTAGCAGCCACGTAAAACTTGCAACAACAAAGTAGAGGACCTCTAACTTGTTTTTGCAGGGCATGTTGTGATGTGATATGGTCAAGACATGATGTAATATAAATTATTGTATGAGATGATCATGTTTTGTAAAAGTTATCGGCAACTGGCAGGAGCCTTATGGTTGTCGCTTTATTGTATGAAATGCAATCGCCATGTAATTGCTTTACTTTATCACTATGCGGTAGCGATAGTTGTAGAAGCAATAGTTGGTGAGACGACAACGACGCTACGATGGAGTTCAAGGTGTCAAGCCGGTGACGATGGAGATCATGACGGTGCTTTGGAGATGGAGATCAAAGGCACAAGATGATGATGGCCATATCATGTCACATATTTTGATTGCATGTGATGTTTATCTTTTATGCATCTTATTTTGCTTAGTACGGCGGTAGCATTATAAGATGATCCCTCACTAAATTTCAAGGTATAAGTGTTCTCCCTGAGAATGCACCGTTGCTACAGTTCGTCGTGCCGAGACACCACGTGATGATCGGGTGTGATAAGCTCTACGTTCACATACAACGGTGCAAGTCAGTTTTGCACGTGCAGAATACTCGGGTTAAACTTGACGAGCCTAGGATATGCAGATATGGCCTCGGAACACTGAGACCGAAAGGTTGAACGTGAATCATGTAGTAGATATGATCAACATTGAGATGTTCACCATTGAAAACTACTCCATCTCGCGTGATGATCGGGCATGGTTTAGTTGATATGGATCACGTGATCATTTAGATGACTAGAGGGATGTCTATCTAACTGGGAGTTCTTAAGTAATATGATTAATTGAACTTTAATTTATCATGAACTTAGTCCTGATAATTTTTGCATATGTATGTTGTTGTAGATCAATGCCCGTGCTACCGTTCCCTTGAATTTTAATGCGTTCCTAGAGAAAGCTAAGTTGAAAGATGATGGTAGCAATTACATAGACTGGGTCCGTAACTTGAGGATTATCCTCATTGCTGCACAGAAGAATTACGTCCTAGAAGCACCGCTAGGTGCAAGGCCTGCTGTAGGAGCAACTCCATACGTTGCAAGCTAAAGCTGATGACTACTCGATAGTTCAGTGTGCCATGCTTTACGGCTTAGAATTGGGACTTTAATATTTCAAGCAAATGCCCAAGTTGAGAGATATGAAGTCTCCAACAAGTTCTATAGCTGCAAGATGGAGGAGAACAGTTCTGTCAGTGAACACATACTCTGAATGTCTGGGTACCATAACCACTTGACTCAGCTGGGAGTTAATCTTCCTGATGATAGTGTCATTGACAGAGTTCTTCAATCACTGCCACCAAGCTATAAAGGCTTCGTGATGAACTATAATATGCAAGGGATGGATAAGACAATTCCCGAGCTCTTCGCAATGCTTAAGGCTGCGGAGGTAGAAATCAAGAAGGAGCATCAAGTGTTGATGGTTAACAAGACTACTAGTTTCAAGAAAAAGGGCAAAGGGAAGAAGGGGAACTTCAAGAAGAATAGCAAGCAAGTTGTTGCTCCCGGGAAGAAGCCCAAGTCTGGACCTAAGCCTGAAACTGAATGCTTCTACTGCAAAGGGACTGGTCACTACTACTAGTTTCAAGAAAAAGGGCAAAGGGAAGAAGGGGAACTTCAAGAAGAATAGCAAGCAAGTTGTTGCTCCCGGGAAGAAGCCCAAGTCTGGACCTAAGCCTGAAACTGAATGCTTCTACTGCAAAGGGACTGGTCACTGGAAGCGGAACTGCCCCATGTATTTGGCGGATAAGAAGGATGGCAAAGTGAAAGGTATATTTGATATACATGTTATTGATGTGTACCTTACTAATGCTCGTATTAGCGCCTGGGTATTTGATACTGGTTCTATTGCTCCTATTTGTAACTCAAAACAGGGGCTACGGATTAAACGAAGATTGGCTAAGGACGAGGTGACGATGCGCGTCGGAAATGGTTCCAAGGTCGATGTGATTGCCGTCGGCACGCTACCTCTACATCTACCTTCGGGGTTAGTTTTAGACCTGAATAATTGTTATTTGGTGCCAGCGTTGAGCATGAACATTATATCTAGATCTTGTTTGATGCGAGACGGTTATTCATTTAAATCAGAGAATAATGGTTGTTCTATTTATATGAATAATATCTTTTATGGTCATGCACCCTTGATGAGTTGTCTATTTTTGTTGAATCTCGATCGTAGTGATACACATATTCATAATATTGAAGCCAAAAGATGCAAAGTTAATAATGATAGCGCAACTTATTTGTGGCACTGCCGTTTAGGTCATATTGGTGTACACTACTAGGGAAAACCTTATACACATAACTTTAGCAGTAGCGCGTGTTAAAAAAGCACGCTAGTGCTAAGTAGCAGTAGCGCGTTGGCGTAAACCGCGCTACAGATACAATTGTAGCAGTAGCGCGCCTGAAGATAAAAGCGCTACTACTAAAGTTCCCACTGCTAAGCCGATAGGCTACACATAGTAGTAGCGATCTACTGCGAACAGCGCTACTGCTAGTTGGTTTGTAGCAGCGCGTTTACGCAGAAAGGCGCTACTGCTAAAAGAAATAAAATTAAATGGAAAGCAAATAGAAAAGTAAATGAAAATGAAAGAAATAGAAAAAGGATAAAGGAAAAAAATAAAATGTAAATAAAAATAAATGAAAAGGGGGGAAAAAGAGAAAGGAATAGCAGTAGCGCATATCCGGAAACGCGCTATAGCTAACTTAGCAGTAGCACACTTCCTGGAACGCGCTACTGCTACTTTTGACTTAACCACGCGGTTCGTTCCTCCCCACGACCACTTCCCCAAATCCAAACTCCTTCGCTGTCGCCGCCGCCGTCGCCCGTCGGCCACCGCGCGCTCTCCCGTCGCTCTCCGCACACCCTCGACGACGCCCCCGACCCCGGATTCGACGCCGTCCCCGACCCTGACCTCGACGCTGCCCCCGACCTCGACGCCGCCCCGACCCCGACCTCGACGCCGCCCTCCGTCGCGCGCCCGAGCCCCGACCCCGACGCCGCCTGCCCCTCCCTCGCTGCAGGCACCTGAGGTGAGCACGCCTGCTCCTCCCCCTCCCCTACCTCTGCCTAGGGTTCTTCAAATTTTAATTGCATCAAATTAGTTAGGGTTCATCTAATGGTGGAAACGAATCGGATGTGGATCGGATAGTGCTCTTACCACTTCTGTTTTCATATTTACAAAACGAATACGAATGCGAATACGGATGTTATCGGATACGGATGCGGCTCGGATGATTTCTTGATTCGGAACGGATACGAATAATAGCGACATATTGCTGAAGTGTATTAGTCAATAGCTATGTGACATGAAGTATTCAACTTGTGACATGAAATAAGTCAATGATAAATAGGTTTATGAATAAACACTATTGTAATGCATAATAATTTCTAAGATTAATCATAAAACGAGTAAAATTTGACCACTTATTTGACTTTTAAGTTGGATAATTGGAATATCCGATCGAATACGAATATCAGATATTTCGGATTATCCTCTACCACTTTCCACCCCTAGGTTCATCAAATTAGATGGTAATTAGGGAAGTAGTTCCTAGGTACTAATTAGTTAGTAAGAACTAGGTACTAATTAGGTACTAGTTTATTTTTATTTATAGTAAGTTTATTTTTAGTAAGAACTAGTTGAACATGTCACATTTGTTGTTATTTTTTAGTTAAAGCAATTATTCCCGCATCGACGTTGACGATGCCTATCCCGCATCCTCGTCGTCGACTCGGCGGAGGACACCTGCTTGACCACATGGTCCATGTCCGGGACTGGGCTCCGCCGGGCTGGTACTGGGAGGCGCTACCTACCGGGGGGCGCAGCTTGATGAGGAGCCAGCCCGTCGTTGACCCAAACCTTCTTTGGTGGCGGTCGCGTGGGCCAGTGACGGTGCAGAGGCTTGAGGACCCCGCGGAGGTGGTACGTCACCGTGTCAGCGAGGAGGACGCGCACGTCCGTCGCTACTTGTTTGCGTTGGAGCACAGGTTCTCCAATACCTGGCAGGTTCTCCAGGGATCTCAGCGGAGCTATGATCCTGTGATGGTTCCTTCTCTTTGGGTGTCCACCGCTCGCGCCGATACCTGTCGTGCGCTAGGGTTTTAGTTGTATTAGTAATGTTATATGTATGATACTATTCGGGATGTATTAGTGATAATATTCGACGATGTACGGACGCATGAGATGATTTACTTTTGCTTATTGAATGCATGCTAATTTGAATACTTATTTATTTTACGATTTGGTTTTGCTTATTGAATGCTCATGTCAATATGAGTCCTATAAGATATTTTGAAATGTATATCTTGTGTTGCTCAAATAGGATATGTGCTTGCCCAAGTGGCCGGTCATGTTTGCAGGTTACACCTCCGAGTGGCCTACCTTTTGCCGGAGTGTTGATTCATTTCCGTTCCGGCAAATTTCAGGCGCTCGATATGTCCTATTTTAGCAAAGGTCATGCCGGATTTTTCCGTAAAATTTGGCATGACTTGTGCCAGAATTTGTAGGAAATATCGAGTGCCCCGGATTTGTGTGTTGAGTATCCCGGTAGTTGCCTTTGATCGATTTTCAATTAATGTTTCAACTATGAACATAGGAAATGTCTGATGACGAAAAGGATTTCGGTATTTGCGAATACTGCGAAGACGAGCGCGGCCTGTGCGACAGTATCTTCCTAGATGATGATAGGCGCTTCAGCATCAAACTGGACGAGAACTTCGAAGTGGATACAGTAAGTCACCAGGACAAGTCTTTTTTCGTAATTAAGCATGACATCTGCTTCATTTGCTTCAACTTATAATTTATTTTTTTACTGTTCTACTAGCGTATCCCCTGCCATGCAAGAGTTTTTGTCTTGGATAAGATAGGTTTCAGTCCTATGAAAACTACGATGGAGGTAAAGAGAGTTTACTTGAAGACCGAGCATGGTTATACTTTCCATGCAAAATTATACAACGCAGACACCTACACCTATTTTGAATGCAAAACTTGGCAAGCACTATGCAAGACTTATGCATTTGAGCCTGATATGGTTATCACCTTTGATATTCGTCCGGAAGATGATATTGAAGGTAATATCGACATCTGGGTCGATGTGTAGAGGCCTCCAGTTATACCATTATGTGAGTTTCTTAACTATATTTAAGTCTTCGATATTGTTTATTCAAAAATAGTTGACAACTAATTTCTATTGACAGCTTATTTCCATTCAAGCAAACATGTCCGGCGCTTGGTAGACATGACCGTCCACTGTCCCGGGGCTGAACTAAACTGCGAGGAGATAGGTCATTATGTTTCATGGCTTGAGGATCTTCATACTGTCAAGATAAATTATTTTCCTGGACTTAAAAATCTTAGTACTCAAAACGTGCGACCAATAGTGTTCGTATTGAACTACGGTCACATCTATTTAGGAAAGATGGTAAAATGTTTACTATTTGTCCTCAGTGCATCTTTTGCATACATTATTTTTTAAGCTAAACTTCATTCCTAAGTATGTTAATATACGATGTTCTTCAACAGGGACTCCCGATGAATGTTGTGCCTCATTGGACCGAGACTAAAGGTCGCATGAGAATGGTTAGCTTACGGCCAAGATATCCTACAATGCACTTTAGTGCATTCAGGATTTCTAAAAGCGAGGAATGCTTAATAGTGAAAGACTGGAGCAAAATTGTGAACGATCGCAGAGAAGTACTAGGGGGCAACAATCAGAAGCGCAGCCCACGATTAGGAGACAGGTTCATCTGCATGCTCCAACATGATGAAGCAGGAGTGCTACACATGTTTTATGCTATTTTACCTGAGAGAGAGAGCAGCAGCAGGAGTGATTAGCTAGCTAGAAATGAGTTATGATGATCAAATAGCTAGTGTTGGTGGTAATGACTATGATGATTATTGTTAGCTAGTGTTGGTGGTGATTAGATAGCTACCGCAGCTAGTGTTGGTGGTGATTAGCTAGCTAGAATGAGTTTGAAGATGATGATGTGTGCTACACTATGACTATGATGATTAAATAGCTACTGTTGGTGGTAATGATTATGATGATGATTAAATAGCTTGTGTTGGCGGATTAGATTCCAGTGGAGGCAACATGTGGTGCACATCGAAAGTACTACTAGTCCAAACTAGATCAAGTTTGGATTAACTTTTGACATGCACCACATGTTGCCTCCACTTGAACCTAATCCACCTTCATTTGACACACCGTTATGGACATATTGATATAACAACCTCATAATTGGTATTGTACCAAAATTTGTATAACGGCGTATAGATACACTAAAAATAAAAAAATAAAAAATAATACTAGTAGCGATGGACAGGAAACACGCTACTACTAGTTAGATTAGCAGCAGCGCTGGAGTAAACACGCGTTGCGGCTATATGTCTTAGCAGTAGCGTGTGCCGCACGCGCTACTGCTAAGTAATAGCTGTAGCGCCTTACTAGTAGAGCGGTTCCCCGCGCTACTAATAGGCATTAAACCCACGCTACTACTAGGCTTTTCCCTAGTAGTGGTAAAGCGCATGAAGAAACTCCATGTTGATGGGCTTTTGAAATCACTTGATTATGAATCACTTGATGCTTCCGAACCATGCCTTATGGGCCAGATGACTAAGACTTCATTCTCCGGAACAATGGAGCGAGCAACTAACTTATTGGAAATAATACATACTGATGTATGCGGTCCGATGAGTGTTGAGGCTCGCAGTGGGTATCGTTATTTTCTGACCTTCACAGATGATTTGAGCAGATATGGGTGTATCTACTTAATGGAACATAAGTATGAAACATTTGAAAAGTTCAAAGAATTTTAGAGTGAAGTGGAAAATCATCGTAATAAGAAAATAAAGTTTCTACGATCTGATCACGGAGGCGAATATTCGAGTTACGAGTTTGGTCTTCATTTGAAACAATGTGGAATAGTTTCGCAACTCACGCCACCTGGAACACCACAGCGTAATGGTGTGTCCGGACGTCGTAACCGTACTTTGTTAGATATGGTGCGATCTATGATGTCTCTTACCGATTTACCGCTATCATTTTGGGGTTATGCTTTAGAGACGGCTGCATTCACGTTAAATAGGGCACCATCTAAATCCGTTGAGACGACTCCATATGAACTGTGGTTTGGCAAGAAACCTAAGCTGTCGTTTCTTAAAGTTTGGGGCTGCGATGCTTATGTGAAAAAGCTTCAACGTGATAAGCTCGAACCCAAATCGGAGAAGTGCGTCTTCATAGGATACCCATAAGAAACTATTGGGTACGCCTTCTATCACAGATCCGAAGGCAAGACATTTGTTGCTAAGAATGGACCCTTTCTAGAGAAGGAGTTTCTCTCGAAAGAAGTGAGTGGAAGGAAAGTAGAACTTGATGAGGTAGTTGTACCTTCTCTCGAATAGGCAAATGGTTCATCACAGAAATCAGTTCCAGTGATTCCTACACCAATTAGTGAGGAAGCTAATGATGATGATCATGAAACTTTAGATCAAGTTACTACCGAACCTCGTAGGTCAACCAGAGTACAGTCCGCACCAGAGTGGTATGGTAATCCTATTCCAGAAGTCATGTTACTAGACCATGACGAACCTATGAACTATGAGGAAGCGATGATGAGCCCAGATTCCGCGGAATGGCTTGAGGCCATGAAATCTGAGATGGGATCCATGTATGAGAACAAAGTGTGGACTTTGGTTGACTTGCCCGATGATCGGCAAGCCATAGAGAATAAATGGATCTTCAAGAAGAAGACTGACGCTGACGGTAATGTTACTGTCTACAAAGCTCGAGTTGTCGTGAAAGGTTTCTGACAAGTTCAAGGAGTTAACTACGATGAGACCTTCTCACCTGTAGGGATGCTTAAGTCTGTCCGAATCATGTTAGCAATTGCCGCATTTTATGATTATGAAATTTGGCAAATGGATGTCAAAACCACATTCCTTAATGGATTTCTTAAATAAGAGTTGTATATGATGCAACCAGAAGGTTTTGTCGATCCTAAAGGTGCTAACAAAGTGTGAAAGCTCCAGTGATCCATTTATGGACTGGTGCAAGCCTCTCGGAGTTGGAATATATGCTTCGATAGTGTGATCAAAGCATATGGTTTTATGCAGACTTTTGGAGAAGCCTGTATTTACAAGAAAGTGAGTGGGAGCTCTATAGCATTTCTAATATTATATGTGGATGACATATTGTTGATTGGAAATAATACAGAATTTCTGGATAGCATAAAAGGATATTTGAATAAGAATTTTTCAATGAAAGACCTCGGTGAAAATGCTTATATATTGGGCATCATGATTTATAGAGATAAATAAAGACGCTTAATTGGACTTTCACAAAGCACATACCTTGATAAAGTTTTGAAGAAGTTCAAAATGGATCAGTCAAAGAAAGGGTTCTTGCCTGTGTTGCAAGGTGTGAAGTTGAGTCAGACTCAATGCCCGGCCACTGCAGAAGATAGAGAGAAAATGAAAGTCATTCCCTATGCCTCAGCCATAGGTTCTATCATGTATGCAATGCTGTGTACCAGACCTGATGTGTGCCTTGCTATAAGTTTAGCAGTGAGGTACCAAAGTAATCCAGGAGTGGATCACTGGACGGCGGTCAAGTACATCCTGAATACCTGAAGAGGACTAAGGATATGTTTCTTGTTTATGGAGGTGACAAAGAGCTTGTCATAAATGGTTATGTCGATGCTAGCTTTGACACTGATCCGGATGACTCTAAGTCACAAACTGGATACGTGATACGTCTCCGTCGTATCTACTTTTCCAAACACTTTTGCCCTTGTTTTGGACTCTAACTTGCATGATTTGAATGGAACTAACCCGGACTGACGCTGTTTTCAATAGAATTGCCATGGTGTTATTTTTGTGCAGAAATAAAAGTTCTCGGAATGACCTGAAACTTCACGGAGAATATTTTTTGAATTAATAAAAAATGCTGGCGAAAGAATCAAGGCCAGGGGCCCCACACCCTATCCACGAGGGTGGGGGGCGCGCCCACGGAGAATATTTTTTGAATTAATAAAAAATGCTGGCGAAAGAATCAAGGCCAGGGGCCCACACCCTATCCACGAGGGTGGGGGGCGCGCCCCCCTGCCTTGTGGGCCTCCTGGTGCTCCACCGACCTCAACTCTAACTCTATATATTCACGTTCGGGGAGAAAAAAATCAGAGAGAAGGATTCATCGCGTTTTACGGTACGGAGCCGCCGCCAAGCCCTAAACTCTCTTGGGAGGGCTGATCTGGAGTCCGTCCAGGGCTCCAGAGAGGGGAATCTGTCGCCATCGTCATCATCAACCTTCCTCCATCACCAATTTCATGATGCTCACCGCCGTGCGTGAGTAATTCCATCGTAGGCTTGCTGGACGGTGATGGATTGGATGAGATTTACCATGTAATCGAGTTAGTTTTGTTAGGGTTTGATCCCTAGTATCCATTATGCTCTGAGATTGATGTTGCTATGACTTTGCTATGCTTAATGCTTGTCACTAGGGCCCGAGTGCCATGACTTCAAATCTGAACCTATTATGTTTCCATGAATATATGTGAGTTCTTGATCCTATCTTGCAAGTCTATAGTAACCTATTATGTGTTATGATCCGTTAACCCCGAAGTGACAATAATCGGGATACTTACCGGTGATGACCGTAGTTTGAGGAGTTCATGTATTCACTAAGTGTTAATGCTTTGGTCCGGTACTCTATTAAAAGGAGGCCTTAAAATCCCTTAGTTTCCAATAGGACCCCGCTGCCACGGGAGGGTAGGACAAACGATGTCATGCAAGTTCTTTTCCATAAGCACGTATGACTATATTCGGAATACATTCCTACATTACATTGATGAACT
This sequence comes from Triticum aestivum, assembly GCF_018294505.1. Taxonomy (NCBI): domain Eukaryota; kingdom Viridiplantae; phylum Streptophyta; class Magnoliopsida; order Poales; family Poaceae; genus Triticum; species Triticum aestivum. Next base: position 254,218,673 of record NC_057808.1, on the reverse strand, counting down.
GGAGCTAGTTCTGTGTCACCCTATGTTATAACTATTGCATGAGGAATCGTATCCGACATAATTCTCCATCACCGATCCAATGCCTAAGAGCTTTTCACATATTGTTCTTTGCTTAGTTACTTTGCCGTTGCCACTGTTACAATTACTACAAAACTATGACTGTTACTTTTGCCACCGTTACCATTACTTCCATACTACTTTGCTACTAAATACTTTGCTGTAGATACTAAGTTATCCAGGTGTGGTTGAATTGACAACTCAACTGCTAATACTTGAGAATATTCTTTGGCTCCCCTTGTGTCGAATCAATAAATTTGGGTTGAATACTCTACCCTCGAAAACTGTTGCGATCCCCTATACTTGTGGGTTATCAAGACTATTTTCTGGCGCCGTTGTCGGGGAGCATAGCTCTATTCTTTGAGTCACTTGGGATTTATATCTGCTGATCACTATGAGGAACTTGAAAGACGAAAGAACTAAGATTTTTCCCTCAACTACGAGGGGAGGTAAGGAACTGCCATCTAGCTCTGCACTTGATTCACCTTCTGTTTTGAGTAAGCTTGCGACACCTAAACCTGCTTCTGCTATTAATTCTGATATGTCGCATGTTATTGATGATGCCACTTCTGCTATGCATGGTACTTATGATGAAACTACTTCTATGCTTGATAATATTGTGCCACTAGGTGAATTTCTTGATGAACAACTTGCTAGGGCTAGAGAGAATGAAATTATTGAAACTGATAACATTGATGAAAGTGATGATGAAGATTCTCCCCCTAGATATGAATTGCCTGTTGTGCCTGAGGGTTATGTTATGGATGAAAAAACTGCTAGACACGTTCTTCACTACAAAAAAATACACTTTCGTGATGATACGTGTTTGTCACAGTAAGTCACGTTTTCTGTCATGCATGTACATCCATGACAAATTTATGACAGAATCAAGATAGTCATACCTGTGCTGTCGTAGAAGTGTTTCATGACATTACCAAAATTATCATCACGGAAGTGTCCGCTTCCATGACGATAAATCGCGCGTCACAGAAGTGCTTTCGTCAAGGGTGACCGACACGTGGCATCCACCGTAATGGAACGTCGTTAAGCTATCGGGTCGGTTTTGGATCTGATAACCCGTTAACAGCAGGGACCAATGGGAAATTTCCATCTGTAAAATTCTGATTGGTCGGAGGGAACACCTGTCAGCTCGTCAATGGGCCAGATGTCGCCCGTCCATTGGAGGAAACATGCCTACGATACGTCGACACGTGGCTGGGCCCAACAGAGGCCCATATAGGTTAAAAAGGCCGGCCCAGTTAAAGGCCCGTAGTACTTACTCAGGTACTAGTGGGCCAGCCCAATAACGGCCTGCTTAATAAAGGCCCATTTACGGCCCTAAGCCAGATCTGGCCCGTTAATTGTTCGCCGAATATTTGGGCCCAATTACGGCCCAGTGACTTTCGGCCTGTTAGAGGCCCGATGCAGACATGGGCCCATTTCAGCCCGGTGTGACTTTCAGCCTGGGAATGGCCCGTGCTGCCCATGGGCCATATATGGTCCGACGGGACATCGGGCCCACTAACGGCCCGTGATAAAGGTGGCAACAGTTAAGCCCAACGTGACTTTGGGCCTGTTAAAGGCATGTCGCATAATTCGCCCCGTTGATGTCTGTACTAAGCTTCCGGCCTCTTAAAGGCCCATGATATAAGTGGGCCAACTAAGGCCCGAGATATGTTTCGTCCTGGTAACTTCCCGTGATATAACTGGGCCCAAAAAGGCCCGGTCTACATTTCAGCCTGCTGAAGGCCCGTCGACGACTAGTGAAAATTGAGGCCCAACATGCATTTCGGCCTGCTAAAGGCCCATGGTTTCATCTGGGCCGTAACAGGCCAGTACAATATTCAGCCTGTTAATGGCCCAGCGCTACCTGGGCCAAACTAAGCGCTGGGTCCATAAAAGGCCCAACTAAAATATATGCCGGTGTAAGTTGTGGGCCTCGCGCAAAGTGTGAAGGCCCCAATCATTCGGGCCCAAGAAAGATGCAATCCGGCCCAATTGTGGCCCACTAAACACCAGGCCCGTTAGAGGCGAATGTTTCGGCCCGGTCGACTACATCTGATTTTTTTCAGATAGCGAATGATGGCAGTAACTAGTAGGAATTAAGAACAAACCTACTCTATACAATAAATAAATTACGACATAGTAACTAAGAATAAACCTACACTATACAATAAAGGATTTATGGTATATTACATCCACTGGGCATCGAAGTTTGCCACCAGTGATCATAAAGCGCAACGAAGAAGCAGATTACAAAAACTGGGCACCATTGCAGCGTAACAAAATAATACTGAACTGAGACAACTTCCAAGACAGTTCAAGAAAGGTTAGCCTTGCGCGGGAACTGCTGCGCAAGCTGCTGAGCAAGGCTGTGAGACCGGCCTAGCATGTCGGTCATAGCTTCCAGGTGTAGCTGTTTAGCGATGAGGTTCTCATTGGTGTTCTCCGCAATCTTTCTTAGAGATATGACTTCAAGTCGAAATTGAGTTGCAGAATGCCTTTCTGCTAGATCTTGGGACTGAAGAAGTCGAATTGATTCAGACAACAAATTCTGTGAGCTTGTCTGACTGCTAGTCTGAAGTAACTTGAACACTGCAACAAGACAAGACTTTGGGGGTTGTCTCGCTATCTTCAAGATGTTTTGCCTTCTTTGCTGCAATATATGTTGGGATTGTCTCACAACCTTCAGTAGACTTGTGCATGCCACATGCATATCACCCTGAAACAAAGCAGAGAGATGACAAGTTTTGCATGTGTATAAACAAAGATGATAACTGTGCTGTCAATTCCATCCAATTTCAAATTAGAAAATAAAGAGTAAGTTCAAAATATCAATAGCATAATTTGGCATTGTTCATAATGCGGGGAGCTTCACCACACTACTGGATTACCATGTCAACATAACAATTATAGATGAAGGGCAAATAAAATCATTGTATCTATTTTGGTTAATGTGCATGGCATGTTGTTCATATCATCAGCCACATCAGTAAGATAAAACAGGAGATGACAAGGTGCAAACGTGGGCTGCTTCACCACACACTGGATTATAGATCCACAAAAACAAGCATACATATAGGGAGTATTGAGTAATGTGCATGGTATGAATAAGGAATTTGGTTTTACAAGTAAAACTTAGAACTTACGGTTCTTGCGAACATGCATTTTGGTAGAAACAGCAAACTAAACAGTAGTAAACGATAGGGAGTATGAGAAAATTAAACAGCAGTTGAGGATAAAGGCTTTATAAGGACTGACTTAAATTAACAGTTAACACCGACTTTATAATGCCCTTCTCAATGTCAAGGGAAGGATAACTCAAGAATTTCAGCACAAAATCTTCTTCATAAGCATTGCCTGTACTCTACATTTTGTAGAGAGTAATTATAGATATGATAATACTAGAAGGGATAGAGGATAATGAAGATAAGATGCAGATTGATGCTACATAATCAACTACCAATCCCTGGAAGTACAAGCGTTACAGGACAAAATGTACTGACAAGAGCAATGGGCTACACTTCTGCACTGGCATTTTCTATGTATTCTACTTTTTGGTAAGATTAAATATAGATCTGATCTTTTTTTAGTAAATGGTGGGCAAGGGAGATAAGATGCAGAATGCTACACAATGAACCAATGCCTCTTCCCATAATAGAAGAGTGTTTTGAACACTGGTGTACTATACAAAACGTTCTTATATTATGGGACGGAGGGAGTAGCTGCTAATGTAAGTATAGTGATAGACGACGTTCAATCCTTACAAGAGGACCGCAGAGCTAAACCTCTTCAAAAGCATTGGGTTGATTCTAAATTTATGTAAGAGTCCATACGGATCTTATAATGTCCATCAAATGGACAATAACGAGGCTAACATGTGCAGTGATGCTACATAATCAAACAGCTATATGAAAGTAAGTATGGTCATACAGGGCAAGAGGTACTCACAAGAGCAATGCAGTGTGCAGTATAGTTGCGAGATTCTGTGGTCCCTTGAGAATGAATGTTCTTCTGCTAACAGTTTTTGTACAAGTGAGACGTTAAGGCAAATGCAGAAATGTAGTTCAAATTGTGATGTGATATCATAGACAGTGCCTTACGCTGCAGCCGAGGCCAATGTGCAACAAGATTATTCCAGTCACCGTCGGATAAATGTAGCACCGGAGACTTTACAGAAATTTAATTTAGAGGCTTGCCATCGAAGTGCGCTTGCCTCAGGTAGGAACGATACTTCATCAACGAGTGCTTGAAAAGCGCAACCAACCCTTGCTCGTCTTCACAGTCCACTATAGTGCATCTATTTTTCCAAACCATGCATGTATGACACAAATTCAAAAATACTCCTTCTGTTCCTAAATATTAGTCTTTTAGAGATTTCAACAAGCAGTCATACGGAGCAAAATGAGTGAACTACACTCTAAAATATGTCTATATACATCCGTATGTGCCAGTCCATTTGAAATCTCTAAAAATACTAATATTTAGGAATGAAGGGAGTAAAATGTAAGACATGCATGGTCCTCAATTCAATATTTAGAACGAACATGAAACTGAAACATGAATATTAAGTCTAGTACTACAGTACATGCAAATGTTGTGTTTAATTAGGCAGAGCTATGATTGTCGGGGGTCAACCCCTTGACCTTAGATAAAATTGTGAAGCACTGTTTAGGGTTGTTTAGATTATATTTGTCCCCACCCTCAAAACCACCGATTGGTTGTGCACCCCCCACCCCTCCTCCCCGGGAGAATATCATGTGCCCCCATACCTTAGATGCTATATGCCGATACGAGTTGCTTGGAGCTTGTAGATCTGAGATATAGCAGCTCACATGATGTCTTAATATTTTTACAGGAAACCTTGATGAGTTTGAGAATTGCACACAATTTGTACAAAAACTACTCAGATGCCCTTGGATCCGATATCCAACGACCTCGAAGCTCGTATCACCGTAGCATCTAAGATGAAGGAGGACATCTTATTCTCCTATATGTAAGAATATCATGTGCTACCACACCTTAGATGCTTTGGTGATACAAGCTCTTCGGAGCCGTTGGATTTGTGACCCAACACCTCCTCGGTGGTTCGAATGGTTTTTTGCAGAAAATCCCCCAAAGAGTTCGGCCACTGCTTACAAGCACAAAGACTGCTCAGATGCCATTGGATCTCAGATCAAACGACCTCGAAGCTCGTATCACCGTAGCATCCAAGCTGCGAGAGCACCTTATGTTTTCTCGCACGGGAGAATATGAGGTGCTCCCGCACCGTAGATTCTATGGTGATACGAGTTCACGGAGATCTAAGGCCCACAGTAGGAGGTTTGAATGTTTTTGCAATATACGGCTGAGAGAGTTTGGGAATTGCGTAGAAAGTACAAGTACTACGCATGTGCCATCTGATCACTGATCATACGACCTAGATGCTCATATCACCGTAGCGGGTAGTTAAGCTACGGGGAGCACCTAATATGAGAAACGGGGAGCCGTTGGATCCAAGATGAAGCGGCACGCACGAGGCCTGAATGTTTTATTTGCAAAAAACCTTTGGAGAGTTTGTAAATTGCTCATAATTACAAAGACTACTCCCAAGCCATTGGATCTCACTTCCAACGGTGTAAAAACTCCTATCACCATAGCATCTAAGTTCCGGGGTGGATGTGATATTCTATGCCGCTGTCACTTTTGTTCATAAACTTGCAAAATACGTGTAACTCGTGCCGTTACTTGTCTAACCGCGCAAAGTGTTTGTTCAAAAAAACCATCCTACACTGAAATATCAGAACAACACACGGGGGTCCCACTTGTCATTAATCAAATTTGGACCTAAAACTAACAAATCTGAAAGTCGAGATTCGAACTGGCAACCTGGACTACAAAGCGTAAGTCGATAGACTGAAACAACAATGGTTGTTGGCTTTGTCCCATAACTGGATTTATACAGTATTACGTTGAGTAGAGTAGAGGGAGTGCCTCGTCAACACGTGCATGACCGTTGACGCATTTACTGGTGGGTCCCAGGTCTGCGATCTCTCTCTTCTCTCCATTGTCTAACCTTTGCACGGGCACACACGAAGAGCGGCGCTAGCTTGCCGTGGTGTTATTACAACTTAAAAAAAGCTTGGAAAATATAAGAATCACCTAGAACAAGAGACGTTGTGGCTGGTCGAGACGGAGCTAACCACACCTATCCTCTATGCCATGTTAGCATGATGAAGCTGTGTGGCTAGTGGGGTGTTTTCGACCGACTGGCTGGGTCCCGAGGTCAAACCATAGGTACTACGTCTGATACAGTAAACTATTACACCGCGCGGTTTCGGGATCCTCCCGGGTGGTGCACGCATATATTATTCCTGCGTGGGACGCCCTACCGCGCATTTTCGCCGAAGCAAGTAAATGAGTCGTCAAATCACGAAAGACCACCTTTCCCGCCGAGTACATCAGTGAAGCACGGTGGCTAGCTAGTTGGGCTAGTTCGACCGATTAGCTAGGCCGCCGCCACATTTGTTTTTTCACCCTTTTTTTATCTACTTGCCGGCAGGTAAATTTAAATATCCACCGCGGCGTTGCTCTGGTGTTTGAGTGCGGCAGGATTTTTAATTTTTTGATTGACGGGAGCAGGCGCGACAGGATTTTTAATTTTTTGATTGACGGGAGCAGGCGCGGCAGCAATTAGTCACGATGACTCCGCCTATAAAACCCACTGCTCCCTGATGTGAGAAGTCGTTGACTGGTGTTTTACCATGGTGAAAACCAAAAGATTCCCCGCTCCTCGGTTGGCTCCCTCCGCCTTCCCATAGATTGCATTGCCTTTCAGCCGTTTCGCCCCCTGCATCACCAACGTCGTGCGCCTCGAGAAGCAGAGGGACTTCGGTGGTGTTTAAGCACCCTCTGCATGGGCATGTCCATGTCTCGGGGCAACATGACCGTTGGATCAAACTCAGACGATGCAGATCAGTCATTGTAGCACAAAGCGTGTGGGTTGATACGTCTCCAACGTATCTATAATTCATGAAGTATTCATGCTATTATATTATCCATCTTAGATGTTTTATATGCATTTATATGCTATTTTATATGATTTTTGGGACTAACCTATTAACCTAGAGCCTAGTGCCAGTTTCTGTTTTTCCTTGTTTTTGAGTTTTACAGAAAAGGAATACCAAACGGAGTCCAATTGACATGCCAATTTTTGTTGATTTTTTATGGACCAAAAGAAGCCCCTGGAGCAAAAGAGTTGGGCCAGAAGAGTCCCGGGCTGTCCACGAGGGTGGGGGCGCGCCCACCCCCCTAGGCGTGGGCCCCTGCCTCGTGGACGACTCGGAGACCCCCCTGACGTGAAACCAACGCCAAAAATTCCTATAAATACAGAAACCCCCAGAAATTAACCTAGATCGGAAGTTCCGCCGCTGCAAGCCTCTGTAGCCACGAGAAATCAATCTAGGCCCTCTCTGACACCCTGCCGGAGGGGGCCATCATCACCGGAGGCCATGGAGGAGGATCCCGGAGGGGCCATCATCGCCATGAAGGCCAAGGACTAGATGGAGAACCTCTCCCCATCTAGGGGGGAGGCATGGAGGAGGAAGCACAAGGGGGAGAACCTATCCTCCTCTCTATTGGTGGCACTGGAGTGCCATCGGGAGGGGAATCATCGCCGCGGTGATCGTCTTCATGAACATCACCATCATCATCACCATCCTCATCCATTTTACGCGGTCCACTCTCTCGCACCCTGCTGTAATCCCTACTTGAACATGGTGCTTTATGCCACATATTATGATCCAATGATGTGTTGCCATCCTATGATGTTTTGAGTAGATATCCTTTGTCTTTGGGTTGATTGATGATCTAGATTGGTATGAGTTGTATGTTTTATTATTGGTGCTGTCCTATGGTGCTCTCCGTGTCACGCAAGCGTGAGGGACTCCCGCTGTAGGGTGTTGCAATACGTTCATGATTCGCTTATAGTGGGTTGGTGAGTGACTGAAACACAAACCCGAGTAAGGGGGTTGTTGCGTATGGGAATAAAGAGGACTTGATGCTTTAATGCTATGGTTGGGTTTTACCTTAATGATCTTTAGTAGTTGCGGATGCTTGCTAGAGTTCCAATCATAAGTGCATATGATCCAAGAAGAGAAAGCACGTTAGCTTATGCCTCTCCCTCATATGAAATTGCAATGACGACTATCGGTCTTGTTAACAATTGCCTAGGACAATTCCGCACACCGATCCATCATTATTCCACACTCGCTTTTTATAATATTTAGTAGTATATTCTAACTTTATGATAACAGCACCTACTTTTATATTTTAGCTGTCCGATATCATGCAAAGTTATCCTCTTCAGACCCACAACGTAGTTTTATTTCTCGTTTCTAGTTGGAAGCAAATGTTCGGTGTACGTAGAGTCGTATCAGTGGAAGATAGGACTTGAGAGAATATTGATCTTACCTTTAGCTCCTTGTGGGTTCGACAGTCCATACTTATCGCTTCCACCTTTAGGAATTGCTATGATGATTCCCTGCACTCTGGGATTATCAAGCTCTTTTCTGGCGCCGTTGCCGGGGAGCAATAGCGTGGGGTTGATATTCTCGTGTGTGCTTGTTTGCTTTCTTCACTAAGTAGATTTTGTTTTTCCTTTTTGTTTCTGTTTAGTTGTGGGTGAAACATACAAAAAAATTAAAAGAATGAAAATACAAAAAATTTACTTGCCTCTCATGCCTAAAAAGTTTTTCAAAAAGAGAAGTGATTGGAAAGTTATGCATTGAAGAAGCGAGGGTCGATCTTGAGCACTTGTGTTCACGCTCGCGGAAACAATGTAGATTTTTCATGGAAGTTTCTCTGTAAATAATTATCCCCTTGTATATATCCATTTTATTATAAAAATAATGTTCCAAGCTTTGGTTTTGGGATGATTAGATTGCTTGTTTACTATGTGCAGAACAAAAACAAAAACTTTGGCTGTAGCGCGTCATTTTATTTTATTTACTGGAAAGTCAAATGGGTCTGAAACTTTTTGCACATTACTTATGTACAAAATTTTCAAATTGTCAAATTTATTTCATAATTTTCGGAGTTACAGAAGTTTACTAAACCTCCAGATTACTACAGACTGTCCTGTTTTTGACAGATTCTGTTTTCTATGTGTTGATCGCTTATTTTGATGAATCTATGGGTAGTATCGGGGGGTATGAACCATGGTGAAGTTGGAATACAGTAGATATAGTTCTAATATGAAATTGGAATATGTTTGCAACAGTACCTAAAGGTAGTGATTTGCTTTATTACACTAACGGATCTCACAAAGTTTTTGTTAAAGTTTTGTGTGGATGAAGTATTTGAAGATCGAGGAGCTATCAATATGAGAAGAATAAAGAGAGGAAAGAGTTCAAGCTTGGGGATGCCCAAGGCACCCCAAGTAAATATTTCAAAGTATACTCAAGCATCTAAGCTTGGGGATGCCCCGGTTGGCATCCCATCTTTCTTCTTCAACAAATATCGGTGTACCTCGGTTTTTGTTTTGTTCGCATGATTTGTGTCCTTTGTGTTTTTGTTTTTCCTTTAAGAACCATGCTAGTATGAGATAGCCCTTAATTGATTTATGGAATACTTCATGTTCTTCACTTATATCTTTTAAGTATGATCTTATAGAATTGCTCTTTGTGCTTCACTTAAATCTTTTGAGTATGGTTTTATAGAATGCTTCGTGTGCTTCACTTATATATTTTGAGCTTGGATATTGGTTAGTCTATATTAATTGTATAATGATCCATGAACTTCACTTATATCTTTTGGAGTATGAATAATACTATCATCCAAAGCGGGTTTGGAAGAGTGTCAACTTTAGGAACTAGTGATCCCGCTATTCCGAATGAGAAGAATTTTGCTTATGTGGAGAGTAGAAAAGTTTCTATGCTTGTAGATCATGAAAATAATGCTTTATGTGATGGTTATATTGTTGAATTCATTCATGATGCTACTGAAAATTATTATGAGGGAGGAATATAAGCTTGTAGGAGTTGCAATAATACCAAGTTTCCTCTCTATGTGCTTAAAGTTTTGAAGTTATACTTGTTTTGCCTTCCTATGCTAGTTGATTCTTGTTCCTATAAATTATGTGCTCACAAAATCCCTAGGCATAGGAATTGGGTTATATTTAAATGTGCTAGTCATATTCTTCATGATGCTATCTTTATGTTTCAATTCTTTTCTTTTATGTGAACATCATTGAAATCATCATGCCTAGCTAAAAGGCATTAAAGAAAAGCTCTTGTTGGGAGACAACCCAATATTTACCCTTAATGTTTTTGTGTGTTTACATGATTAAGCTACTTTAGTAATCATGTTTTATAGCTTTTTCTTCAATAAAGTTCCAAGTAAGACCTTTGGGAAGACTTGGTTGAAAGTTAATGTGATCTTGCTGTAAAAAAAACAGAAACTTTGCGCTCACGGGAATAGATACCATTTTTTTACTGGAGAGTGATTTTAGGTTGATTATTTTTGCAGATGATTAATAGACAAATTCCTCACGTCCACCAATTTGTTTCATAATTTTTGGAGTAGCAGAAGTATGGTTGCTGTTCATATCATTACAGACTGTTCTGTTTCTGACAGATTCTGTTTTCATTGCATAGTTTGCTTGTTTTCTAGTTTCTATGGCTTATATTTCTCAATATAAATTATAGAAATGATAAGGTACAGTAGGAATTGTGTGAGAACAACTATGAACCTTGTCTTTGACAGTACCAAAGTGAATGGTTTGCACTTTGTCATACTAACCTATCTCACGAAGTTCCGTTAAGTTTTGTGTGAATGAAGTTTTCAAGCTTTGGGTGAGATATCGATATGAGGAGAATAAGGAGTGAAAAGACCCTAAGCTTGGGGATGCCCAAGGCACCCCAAGGTAATATTCAAGGAAGACTCAAGCGCCTAAGCTTGGGGATGCCCCGGAAGGCATCCCCTCTTTCGTCTTAAAAACTATCGGTATATCTTACTCGGAGCTATATTTTTATTCGTCACATGATATGTGTTTTGCTTGGAGCATATTTTATTTTTTACTTGCTGTTTGAATAAAATCATTGGATCTGAAATCTTGAATGAAATAGAATCCTCCCATGGCTAGTTAATTATTTGCCTACTCAGTGTTCTTCACTTATATCTTTTTGGAGTAGTTTGTCATTTACTCACGTGCTTCACATATATCCTGTGAGTAAATGGTTGAATGAATTGAATATCATAAATCTGAATTTATATATGTTTCATATGCTTATACCATGGGGAGTAATGACTTCACACAGAATAAGTATAGGTAGTAAACTTATTGAAAGTTAGCAAACGCAGAATTGGTCACTTGAACAATTCATGAAAGAATATTGAAGGAAGAGAGATTTCACATATAAATATACTATCTTGGACATCTTTTGTAATTGTGAGCACTCATTAAAATATGACATGCTAAAAGGTTGATGTTGGACAAGGAAGACAACTTAATGGATTATGTTTTCCTATATCCGAAACGTTATATTGTCTTGGATCATCCAACATGTTGGGCTTGCCTTTCCCTATCATGCTAGCCAAATTCTTTGCGCCAAGTAGAAATACTACTTGTGATTCCAAACAACCCTTAAACCAGTTTTGCCATGAGAGTCCACCATACCTACCTAAGGATTGAGTAAGATCCTTCAAGTAAGTTGTCATCGGTGCATGCAATAAAAATTGCTCCCTAAATATGTATGATCTATTAGTGCGAAGAAAATAAGCTTTATACGAACTTGTGATAGGGAAGAAATAAAAGCGACGGACTGCATAATAAAGGTCTTTATCACAAGGGGAAATATAAAGTGACGTTCTTTTGCATTAAGACTTTGTGCATCCAACCATAAATGCGCATGACAACCTATGCTTCCCTCTGCGAAGGGCCTATCTTTTACTTTTACCTTCTACCCTTATACAAGAGTCATGGTGATCATCGCCTTTCCTTTTTACACTTTTTCCTTTGGCAAGCACTTTGTGTTGGAATGATCTGGATATATATCCACTTGGATGTAGGTTTTCATGAGTTATTATTGTTGACATTACCCTTGAGGTAAAAGGTTGGGAGGCAAAACTATAAGCCCCTATCTTTCTCTGTGTCCGATTGAAACTTTGAACCCATAAATATCACGTGAGTGTTAGCAATTGTGAAAGATTAAATGATAGTTGAGTATGTGGAGTTTGCTGAATCAAAGCTCTGACATAGACCCTTCCTGAAAATAAGATGAATTGCAATTGTTTGATGACTGAGAATATTGTTTGTTAGCTTTCAAGAAAGTTTATGATCTATACTTTAACATGTGAATAGATTGTTACTTGATCATGAAAAGTTTTATGAGATGAGCTACTGTTATGACATATAATGATGCTAGAAAAGGTGATTGAAATTATCATTGATCAAACTTGTGCACCTGCTAGCATTCACACTTCATAAATTATTTCTTTTATCATTTACCTACTCGAGGACGAGCAGGAATTAAGCTTGGGGATGCTGATACGTCTCCAACGTATCTATAATTTATTGTCAGGACCAGTTTTTCGGGATATTAATTTTCTAGAAAATGGCCCTTGTGCTCACCAGCCCCAGGATTACTGTTAGCTGATGAGGCACCAACTTGATACAGAAATTCCAAGCAAGGTACAAAATATGTAGTACAAGACCATTGTGGCCTATGAGTACAACACTTGGTTTCTAGTGGTTGATGGCGAAAGCGGTTTGTGGTTCATCTGCGTCTATGGGACTCCATTTCCCGCAGGAACAGCTGACCAGGATAACTCCTATCTTCGCGAGGCTGCTATCATCATTGCGTAGGTTCCGGGGCTGTCATCGCAACGCTCCTCTCCATGCGAGAAATCTGGCCAAGCCAATAGCCAGGGACAAGCCAGTGAGTACTTTTGAATGTACTCGCAAACATTATGAACACGGGTATAATATAACAAGGGAGAATCATGCTCCGACATATTCTATGATCATAACGCCTGTCACGAAATAAACGAAATCCATGCTGCACGCATGCGGGTAAGATATAAATATGCAATACGGGAGTAAAAATAGAATGCACCGATCGAGTGTCTGAAGCGACGCCTCGAAAGGATAATAAGATAAATCATGCCTCAGTCGGGCGTCTGAGCGACACCACATAAAGGGCTTATAGATAATAGAAATAACAAGCATGCCACAGTCGGGCGTCTGAGCGACACCACATAAAGGGCTTATAGATAATAGAAATAACAAGCATGCCACAGTCGGGCGTCTGAGCGACACCACATAAA